>NC_079395.1:4883033-5183033 GCF_029220125.1 Pseudoliparis swirei
GCATTAAAACCTGTTGCCGCCGCCTGTAACTGCCAAACTAAATCGTGCTATTGGCCGATGCAAAAGCAGAATAAATCCCCATCAAAAGAAACATGCCTCCTAAGTGGCGGGGAAGAAGGAGAAAGATTTTTTTTTAAAATGTTTAAAAAAAACTCCCGGTCATATTTAGATGGATGGCATTCTTAGAGAAACATCACAGACGTTATTTTTGGCGATGTGTCGACGGGGGGACGGGGGGGGGGGAATTCTGGTCAAACTTTTATAAACACAAATCAAAGAATTCGACTCGCCCACACACGTAACACACGCCGCGGCGCTAACGCCGCACGCCGCGAGAGGCGACGGCACATGTGACTGATGAGCCTCGTGTGGAGTTTCTCTGGGCGGGGGGGGGGGGGGTGGCTAGGGACAATATGTGAAAGTTTAGAAGTAAAAAAAAAAGAGAGAGCACAAAGGTTAGCTGGGGAGAGAGAGAGCACGAGAAAGGAGGTGAAAGGGAAGTCTGTTTGAAGGAAGAGAAGAAGAAGAAGTAGAAGAAGAAAAAAAAAAGGGTGAATATTTCTTAAGATGTTTACAATTCATCAATTTAAATACTAAGTACTTTCACAGGCAGGGATGAAGCCTCGAGCTTCACTTATAAACTCCTCTGAAACACCCGTTTAAGGTAGATTAACTCAAATCAGATACTGCAGACGGGAGGTTCGAGCCGGGCTGGATTCAGCCAACTCGACGGCACATTTAATCACATCATGTTCGCTCCGAAACACCGACGCCGATCCGTGACCGACGGCGGGAATCTGGTTCAACTTTAAGAGTTTTCTTTCTTTTTTTTCCACTTCTACTGTTTCTTTATGGTTTGTTTCCACCGGATTCCGCATCAGTGAATGTAATGTGCTAATGCGAGACCCATAATGTAGCCATTTCTGTGTAATCAACCCCATTTATCATCCCAGAAATCAAATCGTAACACTGTTATTGAAGACATTTCAAGCCTCGGTTCACCCGGCTTCCCCCCCCCCCTAACTAATGCAGATAGTTTCGCTTTTATTTCGCCAGTTTGGAAATATTTGCCTCCAAAAAAAAGCAGGTGAATGGAATTTGGTTTGTAGGGAGTATTTCTATTCATTTTAAGTAGAAAGGTGCTCCAATCAAAAGTTTTCTGTGCAGTATCCAGGGCAACGGGAACACAAATATGTGGTTTTGAATGTCGTGTTCCGTTGTCGTGAGCTCAGAGTTCGACGACGCTGCATTGAATCACAATCTAGTATCCTCGATATTATTAGATCATTTCTACGGTTGAGTTTTCAACATCTGCATGAAACCAAACTTGTGAATCACTCGAGCAAGAGCGGCTTGCTCTTAACACTGGAGGCGGGGCTTAGAACGTTGATATATGTTAGTCGAGGGACTACAGATGCAAATCAGCTGTAGCTACAATCTGGTACAGTGCGTCAGATGGTGACATTTATCTTTTATCTGTAAATAATACCTTTTTAAATAAAGATATAACACCTTTTTTTTTTTTTTTTAAGGAAGTTGTTGAACTACAAAGACAAACGGGGAGGATTTCTCTCCCTCATAAACATTCTTTGGCCGAGTGAGTTGAGGCGCTGGCTCGCGGCGAGCATATTACCCAGACATACAAGCAGCCGTTTCATTGAAGCCATTACGGGATTAACATTAATTTACATAAACAACAATAAGGGTCCAATGAGGGGATGTTTAGCCTTTGAGCCTGACCAATCTGGGTATTTTGCCAACCGGGAACCAGATCCCCCCCCCCCCCCCCCAAAAGGAAGCAGCTATCTCAACCTGAACCTGAAGACGGATATTACAACAACAACAACAACAACAAAAACAGCACAAATCAAACCCCGAACCACCTGCATGGCTGGATTCCACTGGAGGAAAATGAGAAAATATTAATTAATTTGATATTGCATTTGTAATCTGGGTGCGCTGGCCCTTTAAAAACCACCTCGACGCTCCATGCGTCATCCCTAAACGACCGCGAAGTACCATCTGTAAAGCAAACATCTGGCTAGTCTACAGACACTTTGAAAAAAGAAAGCACACAACAAGAGTTCAGTGTGAGATTTTGGGTGGCGATACTTACTATAGGGAACACACTCATACTGGACCTCTAAGTACTTGTAGGTGCCAGGGCATGGGTCGGGAAAGACATCAGAGCCAGTGACAACCACACACTGCGTACGGTTGTTGCACCTAGAGAGAAAAAAGATTGACCAGAGATTTCATCATGACTACCCCACACACACACACACACACACAGCAATACATTTAAATAACACAGGGGGCGGGGCCACAAAGGAACCGAAGAAATCCCGGGCCCAGGGCTGTCACATATGCATTTCTAGCTTTACACCTTGGCAAACAGAGAGAGGAATGAAGGGCATTAAGGAAGTGTACATGAATGTAAATGAATGTGTGTTAATGAATAAGAGAGGTGGGAAGAGGAGCAGCTAAAAGGCGTGTGAGGGGATTTTTGCAAAGGCATTTTTCCTTTTAACCGCGTCTTCGTAGCGCTATTGAAAGGGGAAGACGGTCATTAAAACACACAGGACAGGTGGCGCTGACATGCAGGTGGACTGGAATGGTCGCTCCTCTGTCTGCGTGCAACAAAACAAGACGGGGATGTCTTTATTTCTTTATTTTTAAAGAGATTCGAGAATGAAACAATGGAAATGGGGAGTTGAAAGTCTGATGAAGTTAGTGTGTGTGTGTGTGTGTGTGTTTGCAGATGTTTGTGGGTGCTAAAGATGTTCAAGTGTAGAGGGAGAAGGAGTGTAAATACTGTATAGGGGGTGGAATTGGCTCCACTTCAATCAAGTTCTTTTGATGCCGAGGGATTGAGGATAATAAAGTCGGCGGTAACGGATGCAAACAAGACGAAATTGGCACCAAGAATAGACATTCAACAATTTGCAAAGGCCTGAGATTAATATCTCAGAAGGTCAGCGGCATGTCATGCAAGTCGGGACATGTACATTTCAACACTGGACACGACTTTCAAAGATAGCATTGGTTATTTAAGAGGCTGTCTTTCTGTCGCTGCGAAATACCGGGATTGCGCAACAGAACAAGCGCACAAAGACCCGACTCGGCACTTTTCGGCGGTACCAAAATATTATTAAATATTATATATATTATATATACTGTATATACATTATATATATATACATAATAAATATATATATTATATATATACACATTATATATATATACAGTACATAATATATATATATATAATATATCTATTAAATATAAATATAGTAAATATAAATATATATAGGATATTTATATATATATATTAAATATAAATAATAGTAAATATAAATATTAAATAAATATATTTAGAATATTTATATATATAAATATATACAGGACTGTCTCAGAAAATTAGAATATTGTGATAAAGTTCTTTATTTTCTGTAATGCAATTAAAAAAACAAAAATGTCATGCATTCTGGATTCATTACAAATCAACTGAAATATTGCAAGCCTTTTATTCTTTTAATATTGCTGATTATGGCTTACAGCTTAAGAAAACTCAAATATCCTTAAATATTAGAATATCATGAAAAAGTATACTAGTAGGGTATTAAACAAATCACTTGAATCGTCTAATTAACTCGAAACACCTGGAAACACATTTTCAAATGTTTGATTTTGTTTTGCTGTTATAAATCTTTTTTTTACTTGGTCTGAGGAAATATTAAAATTTTATGAGATAGGATTTTAGAGTTTTCTTAAGCTGTAAGCCATAATCAGCAATATTAAAAGAATAAAAGGCTTGCAATATTTCAGTTGATTTGTAATGAATCCAGAATGCATGACATTTTTGTTTTTTTAATTGCATTACAGAAAATAAAGAACTTTATCACAATATTCTAATTTTCTGAGACAGTCCTGTATATGTGAATAAAAAGGCGTAAAGTCCATTATGAAGTTAACAAATAGCATCGGCTCGAGCATCACCGGCTACGGTGCCAGCTGCACTTAAAGAGATTCACTTTTCTGGCTGCGGCGAGCTGTCAGAGCATCACAGAGTCCCTTCAAATACATCCGCAGATGATCGATTTAATTCATAAGTCGGACTGACACCCGCTCCGACGGGGAGAAACCGTATTTACTATCCTAGACTGTGAGAGCTGCGCTTGTGTTATTTAAGATTCAACTAACAACTGAGAGCGTGAGCTCATTTAATATAATGCATTTTTGTGTATTATTGTGATTAAATTCACATATGTAATGTTATTTACTCCACACCCGCTGGCTATAATATTACCACGCTGCTTACAGGTTGCTGTATCAATAATAAAATGCATATAATAATATGGACCTCGAAAGCAGCCATTCAGCTTCTAGCTTCTTCATTGTTAATACTCGTGATTAGGGCTGAAACTAACGGTTATTTTAATTAGCGATTAATCTGTGGATTATTTTTTTCAATTAATCGATGAAAAACATAAATTTCCAACTCTTTATTCAAAAACAGAACTGACAACTAGCCCGACTATTGGGGGCGGGGCTTATCTCTGTTGCTTTGTTATCTTTTTTTTTTTTTTTTTTTGCGACATGGGGGGGACTGTGAATATGACACTTACAAAATTAATATGGCACATGAGTTTGGAACAAGGACCTTTTCTTAATAATATGATTCAACAATAACGTTCATTTTGTAGTCTTGTTCCGGCCTGATGAACAGTCCGATATTTACTCTCTTTTTCGCTCCGTTTCGGCCTCCACCGCCTCATGGGGAAACGCACCGTCGCTTTTAAAGAGCTTTTATTTCTTCGGGAGAGCCGAACCCCCCCCCCCCCCCCCCCGAAAAGAACAATGGCTGAAAGATCGCAGCTGTTAATTTCCTTCCGGGTGAGATTTCACTCTGGTTTTAAAACCTGCCGATGAAATTGCTGCCGCGTGATCTGTGCGGCGGCGAGCGCAGCAAAGTGTTTGCTTTCTCTCTAAGAGCTGCACCTCTGACCAGAGGAAACATTTATTCTGTTGTGGGAATGAGGACGAGGAACGTCGGCCAAGCAGCTTTATTTAGATTATCCTCTCGCGTGTGAATAGTTGAAGCTACGCTAGCGGGAAACCGGACAGGTGGCGGGAACGCGGTCGGTCAAATGCGCCATCCATCAACCGTCCATCTCCAATGGAGCCGTCTCCTGAATATTAAACAGCACCAGGAACAACAGTTTCCATCGCTCCCTTTGTACATTTCTCCTCCGGACACTTTGCATCGACGTGGATGTAAAACGAATTAAAACTAGAATGGGCACTCTATAGAGCGCATACCTTCGCACATCACAAGATTGGGCATTGCATTATGAACATGTTGGCATTAGTTGCATGCCAATTGGATAAAAATTGACCGCGCTATGGTAAAAAGAAGATTTTGACCTTTTTATGACCTTGACCTTTGACCCGATCGATCCCAAAATCTAATCAAATGGTCCCCGGATAATAACCAATCATCCCACCAAATTTCATGCGATTCGGTTTAATACTTTTTTACTTATGCGAATAACACGCATACAACCTGACCAAAATTCAGTCTTCCTTCTCTAACCCCAAAAAACTCTTCTCTATCTTTTCCAACCTCTCTGCCTGTCTGACTGACATCTCTCAGTGGATGTCTGCTCACCACCTGAAGATCAACCCTGACAAGACTGAGCTACTATTCCTTCCAGGAAAGGCTCCCCACCCACGACCTGACTATCACCTTCAACAGCTCTGTGTTGGCCAGGAACCTCCCAACATCGCTGTACATGCTGCACAACATCAATGTAACAAATAAATAAATTAATAAAAAAAATACACGGCGATCAAAACATTACCTTCCACATTTTCAATGCGAAGCTAATAAAGCTGTTAGATTCACGTCGAGCTGCTTTTAGTTCGATTCCTTTTTTTCCTCCCGCTCTGCAGACGTCCCTCTGTTCCTATCACCTCCATCTAGTTTGACGTGTTTGTTTGTTTGCGGCGCTCTTGCCGTTTGTTAATCCTCCTCCGACATTTGTGTTATTTTTGGTTTGCTGGGACTGATTAAAGTCTCCCAAAGCGCGGCCTCCCTTGGTTGTTGCATCATCCTTAATTGCGGTCAGGATGGCCCGTTTTTATCTGATCCGAACCGTGAGAATAATTCTGTCTGAGGGCTTGTGGTGCCGAGTCTTCTCAGAGCCAAAAGGGGGCGTGGCCACCGTCAGGTGTGTGTTACAGTACACGTGACATCTGTTGCTTCTCTCCATGCTGGAGAGAGATCCTCCTCTGTTGCTCTCCTGAACATTTTCTTCCCTTTTTTTTCCCCCCGTGAAAGGTTTTTTTCTTCTATTCCTTGGTAGTTTTTCCTGATCCGATGCGAGAGGTCAAAGGTCAGGGATGTCGTATGTGTACAGATTGTAAAGCCCTCTGAGGAAAAGTCTAAATTTGTGATATTGGGCTGTATAAAATAAACTGCGGTATCAGACGTGAAGACCGAGCGAGACGGCAGCACTCGCTCCATTCCCTCCCCGCTTCATCACGGAGGGTAAATACAGGAGTGAGAAAAAAATAACCCCAGAGGAGTGAGATGGTGGGCGATGATGCTCGGCCTAAGGGGGGGGCCAGGTAAGGGCAGAGCTGTGCTGGTTACCATTTATGAATCGTTCATCCGGTGGCCTTTAAAACACACACACACACACACACACCTCTCGGGGTGAGCTGAAGTGTCGTTTTGACAGCGAAGCAGCATCCTGCGAGAGGGTAGCGGGGATAAAAGGCACGGCGATGCCGGGCACCGCTCACCACCTGAGGCGCAGCCACTTCAACGCGCTACAAGTGTTTGAACAAAGCAAGCCTGACGTCCCACATCGGGGGAGTTAAGAGGCTGTTCGGCGTGTGTGTGTGTGTGTGTGTGTGTGTGTGTGTGACTCTCCCGTCTCGCCGAGCGCCGCCGATTACGACTCAAAAGCAGCGGCGCCGCCGCCACAGCTGGTGTGAAGGAGCGCCGCTCGCATGTGGAGAATTAATCCGCGCCCCCGGTTTTTATGATTTTTGAGAAACGCCACCTACATACATCTCAAAGAGGGGATAAAGACACTTTCATTGAATTTTTTAAAAAAGGTGCGAGATGTTGATTAATTGTCCTGTATGAAGGCGGCGGTGATAATTTAAACGCTTTTTTTCTCCTTTTGAGTGCAGAAAATGCGAGGCGCAGAAAGAAAGAGAACGTGAGAGAGAGAGAGAGAGAGAGAGAGGTCCTCTCGGTTATTGTTTGTGTAATAAGACGCCTCCCTCCCTCCGCTCCCCAGCGGTTTTACCTTTGCGATATGATCTTGTAGGCGTCGGGCAGATAGCAGTTGACGTTCTCCATCTGGAACGGGTCGGCGTCGCAGATCTTGTCGTCGGTCCGGCCGTAGTTGGACGTCTCGATCATGATGACATCACTGCCCGGGCAGCGGAGATCAATGGCGTATCCTTCGCAGGAGAGCTCCCTCCGGACCAGGCCGAAAGGCAGGGCCGCCCGGCTGAACTCTGGTGGTGGGGAGGGGGGGGGGGAGACAGAGACAAAGGACGAAACTTTAGGCGAAGGATAAAATTAATGGGGGACGAGGATCCTGATCCTGGCTTTCAGTCGGACCACACATGGCGCGGCGGGAAGTAAAAAGAAGGGAAAAAAATCCCCTGGCGCAAAAATAAATAGGCAACAGCGGTCCAATGTTTACCACGGTTTTAAACATTTAAACAGTCGGGGCCATTACACGCGATACAGGAATGAGAGAAAGACGAAACAATTCATCTCTCCATCTCTCTGCGGTCCCGGGATGTTGGCTAAGACATCACATCTTAAGTTATTGGAGACCAATGGTAACCTCATAAATTCCTGAGCAAACACAAAAGGCTGCGGAGAGAAGCTCCGCCGCGAAGCCAATCCTATCCGGGCCGACCAGAGTTTGCTTTGGGGGCCGGGCGAGCACCTCCCCCCCCCCTCCCCCCTCTCTCTGCCCCGCCCCCTCCTCATTTATTTAGTTTGCGTGACTCGCTCTGCAAAGACGGATAGAGAGGGGAGAAAAATGGCAGAATTCCGGCAGAATGGAGCGTAATACAATCTATGATACAGTGTCGGGGATCGAAGAGTCTGGAGTCCACACGGGAGGAAAAAAGAAAAATCTATACGCGGAACAGAGCGAGATGGAAGCGCAGCCAGATGGCTCTACTTCCGGGAACATTGAACTCAAATATGCCCCCTCCGCCTTTTCAGCAAGCTGCAAAAGGAATAGATTATTCCTCTTTATTTAAAATAGGGTTAAACTAAAAAAAAAAAAATCCGTATTTTGTATTTTCCGCACAGCTCGCTCCTAATTAGCCCTCCTGTCGGCCCGTTGCCTTGCGCTACGCTCCCATTGGCTCCCGAGCGCCGTCGTGTACTCACACTCACCACCTCGGGTTCACTCTGCACCCCCCCCCCCCCCCCCCCGCTCTAATTATCCTCACACCTCTGACAGCCAGGGCCTGACGCAATTAGCATTGTTTGAACTGCTCAGAGTTGAAGTGGATCCGGCTTGAAATTCCTGCCTTGAACACCCCACACACACACACACACGCACCCCGACCCGGGCTCACTTAATAATGATATTGTGTGTGTGTGTCGGTTTGGCAAACACACATCCGTGAGACGTCGTTGAGAATATAACGTCGGAGTCGTCCCGCATGAGGAGAGAGGTCTGCGTGCGCCAGTCGTGGTCTCGCTATAACCGAATGTGAACCTAATGGTATAGATTCTCTGGCTTTCGGCCACTCGACGTTTCATTATAGCGCCATGATCCGTCTAATGGCCAGTAGATTTTGCTTAGCTCGCCTGTTTATCACCTCATTAGCAGACGTCAGTGTAGTCGAACCCGTAAGCGGAAGGGCCGTCGGGTCACTCGATCTATTCCAATAACCACGACGATTACCCCAAAACCGCTCAGAAAAGGCCGGCTGGGATGGCGGATGATAAAGATGAGGAGGGAAAAAAAACACGAGAGCGAAGTCGCCGGGTTTTTTTTTTACTGGCGAGGACTAATGATCGCCCCCGCCTGCCATTCCTCACGGGAGGAGTGACGGGGTTTTATCGCGGCAGCCACAGACGGGCCGGCGGCGGACAGAAAGAATGCATTTCACGGGGTTTAAAAAAAAACGGAAAGAGGGAGCGCCGTTCGGCCAAGACACCCTCGTCACGGACGCACGCGCGTGCCCGCGCACGCCATCTGCCCGAGTGAACTTCCTCTCTTTTCTCTGGCCGTCTGGCCGGCTCTGGCCATCCATCAGGCCCGGCGTCGGCGTAATGGCCGGCTGCTGTCAGCGGAGGCCGGGGCGATTGATTGGATCTCCGTGTTCGGGATGGCGCTGCATCCAAAAAAGGGGGCGTGTCTGGACCGGACCGCGGCGCCCAGACAACAAATCGCCCGCTCTCGGTCTCATTGAAGACCGTCTTCGCGACTTGTAATCGAGCGAGCGATGACAAATCTGTGTAAAAAATACATATAAAGGAGATTGCAGAACGAGAGCTGAATATTTTTGGGTCGACTTCACTGAATGTTGCTTAAGCTCTTAAGGATTTGAAGCTCGGAGAGAAAGAAGAATCCCTGAGACAACAAAGGTTTCTGGATGAAAGTCGTCTTCCGTGTTGATTTCCTTCGTCTTAAACAAGTTTTTTGGGGAGACTGTTTTTTTTCTTACCCTCCCCGGAAAGAGACGCGGATTTGTTTGTGTGCACAAATGTCAACGTCTTTGGGAGGTATGAAAAGCTTTCTCATCTCTCATTCTCTGCTTTGTTTGACTGCTCAACTCTGCAGCAGTTGAGGACTGCGACAAAAGGGCACCGGCTTCGGGGGGGGGGGGGGGGGGAACACGGTGTCAAGAAAACTGCAGGAAGAAATCCATTACACGATCCTCGCTCGTGCGTTTAAAAAAAAAAATACCCCCCCCAAAAAAGGACTCAGGAGGAAGAAGGCCAACTCTCTCCGTGTCTGTCCCTTAGATCAACGTCGAATTGCGCAATCAGTCAGGGGGAATTGAATAATGCTTTTATATGACCACTTAGTCGGAGTGCCACGGCGGCCCCTTTGACTTCGCCATAATTGCCGGTGATCCCCCGTTCCCGGCCTTGTTGACACGTCGCCTTATCAAGCATTCTGGTCAGGCAGTGACTGGGAGGAAAGTAGCTTTTCAGATCCCCCTCCCCTCTCCCCCCCCTCCCCCGAGCTGCCTGCTAAGCCGTCTATTGAGCTCAGGAGAGCAAAAGCAAAGGGCCAAGGACTGCTTCACAATACGCTGCATTCTAGGAGCTTCTCTTCTTCTACTCCAGCCGACAGCTGATAATTCACCGGCGACAACCCCCCCCCCCCCCCTTCCCTCACAATACATATTTTGTTTTCTATCAACACCCTCGAAATTGGAAGTGGTGCCGTGGCTCTCAGATGGGTGCATCTGGAACCATCCACAGAGTAACCGCTCGGTGGCTGGAGATGAAGCGAAAAGATAATGGCGAATTTTTGCCGTCGAGATATTGCCATTTTGGCGAACTTGTGAGCGCCGGACCGTAACACACATGTGGAGGTCCATCTGCGCCGCGCTCCGTGCGTTCGCGGTCACGATTAACCTTCAACCCTGCAAAGTCCTACCGCCTCGGGACTTCAGAGGGAGAGAGAGAGAGAGAGAGAGAGAGAGAGCTGGAGGATTGTTTGATCAGTCCAGAAGAAGGAAAAAAAAAGAAAATGCGGCCCGTTTTTTTTTTTTGGAGGGTAGACAGAGTGGCGAGGGCTGGCACAGACAGAAAGCAAAGGCGTCGGTTGACGCTTGTCATCCTCCATTAAGGTTCCTTTGATTGGCCTTTGTGGTCCTGGAAACGGCAAACAGCTGCATGCAAATGGCCCCCGTTTCCCCGTGGCTGGCCCCCATTGTTCTGGGCTCGGGTTTGACGGAGACGCTTTCTCTGCAGCATAAAGGAGGGTGTAGCCTTTAGTCAAATAAGAGGGCCCCCTCCGCGGTCGCAGCAGGAGCACTTCAAGTTTGTTTGTCTTTTTTATGTTGTTTTATACCCCATGTTACTGGTAGCCAACATCTTTGGAAGAAAGCGCAGATCCTAGAGTCAAGCTCCCCCCCCCCCCCCCCAACAGCGGGGGATGCCTCCGTAATCCAATATCCGGAGTGGTTTTACAGCATGTTTTGCTCCGGTGGAGATTTTCAATGGTAATTCATAAAGTAGGATAAGGGAGAAGAAGAAAAAAAAATTGAATTATTAATATTAGGGAACAAAGCATCATCCCAGTTTCTCCTCTTCTTTCCATCTCTTTTGTTCTTTACTGCAGTTTTTTTAATCGGTTCAGTGGAACTTTTTGATTGTTGGCCAAGGAATAAAATTATCTTAAAAAAAAAAAAACATTTTAAGTGTTAAATAGAAAAATAAGTGCACTTCACTGTCCATCCATATGCCACTTAACGGAACGACTAAACACAAGGACTAATTCAGCTTGAGCGGCACAAAGACGACTCTCAAAAACGTCCGTTCCCACGTCTCGTAACTTCGCGAGGCCTCGAGGGTCGCTGCGCGAAATGTGTTTACTCGTTCGCAAATGCGGTACGTGACCGCCCATCACAAGTGAGAGGCTCGCGGGGCCGAGGTGGGAGATGAGAAGGGAGATTTGGGATTCGCAAAAAAAAATAACACCTGCCTTTCAAATACAGACAACAACCCGAGAACACGGCTCGAATTTCATTTCGACCCTTCGAGAAAATGCGGTGAAACACTGACAAATCTAGTTGGACATATGGCACCGTTTCCCATGACACTTTAGTCCCCGCTGGAGTCCACCTTGCTGGGAATTGTCTCTGAAGACTGTCAGACAAGACCACAAACCCCGGGGTTACTCCCGCCTTTCCCAGACGACTGCTATCAGACACTCTTGATTCCGATAGAAGTATTCTAAAATAGAAACGGGCAACATGGGAGTCCATTTGCGGTGAGAGGAAGCACTCTGAGTCGTATCTCTTCCCTCCTTCTTCTGACGGCCTCCGTCAATCCAGCGAAGCCGCTTCCCAATCCCAAAGCCTCCCTTTGTATTCATCGCCGTCATGCCCTTTTCTTTCCCCAATTCATCTCCTGAACGTTTCTCAACTTACGAAAGAAGAAGAAAAAAAAAACGAAGAAGCAAAAAGAACAGCAGGCGGGGAAGAGAGAATCACAAGCTCCATGTTGACATGTCTCGTTGAAAGGATTTGAGTGGGTTTCATATTGCCGAGGCTGAGATTGACGCACCCCGCTGCTTCCTCTTAACTCCTCAGGTGGGACCTATTTTGAGAAAGCTTGCTGAAAGATAAAATCCCGTCTTTACAGCATGGGTCTAATTGTCATTATCGTGGCCATTTTGATGAGTGGGCCACGCTAACTTTGATTCAGGAAACAAACCGCCAAATATTGTAGGAGTTGCATGAGCCTCCGATGCTTAAACGTACATTTTACCAAAATAGAATGACGTGAATACGTACACCATTTTGGGAAATATGCTGATTCGCTTTCTCGATGAAAGAAGAGAGGCTGTAGCTAAGGCGAGCAGCAAGTTAGCTTAATTAGCGCGCCAGAGACTGAAAACGACCAACTTAATCTCTCCAGGGGGAACAAAACCTGCTTACCCACTCTTTAAAGTTGACTCACTAGAAACAGTATGTACTTTATTTGTTTAATCCGCGGTTTTTAAGCACATAAACTCCCCCCACCTCTCTTTAAACCCCAACATGTCATTTAGCATCTTTACGCTAACCTAAGCTAACCAGCTGCTGGCTCCAGTTGTACAAAACATCCGGTCTTTACAGCATGGGTCTAATTGTCATTATTGTGATGACTGGGCCACGCTAACTTTTATTTTTACCTCAATCATACGACAGGAATAGCCTACATACTACATTTTGGGAAATATGCTTATTCGCTTTCTCGATGAAAGAAGAGAGGCTGTAGCTAAGGCGAGCAGCCAGTTAGCTTAATTAGCGCGCCAGAGACTGAAAACAACCAACTTAATCTCTCCAGAGGGGGAACAAAACCTGCTTACCTACTCTTTAAAGTTGACTCACTAGAAACAGTATATGTACTTTATTTGTTTAATCCGCGGTTTTTAAGCACATAAACCCCCCCCCCCCCACCTCTCTTTAGACGCCAACATGTCATTTAGCATCTTTACGCTAAGTTAAGCTAACCAGCTGCTGGCTCCAGTCACATAAAACATCAAACTCTCCGCACAAATGCAAACTGGCGTGTTTTCCTAAAATATAAAATAATTATTTTGTCACTTTCTGACAGTAAACAAAGTGCACAACCTCCTGGATTAGCTTCGGGCAGGTAGCTACAGCTGCCGACCCATCAGCACACTGGTTTATTTACATTACCGAGTCGGTGACTGTTACATGAAAAAGAGAAACGCGCTGAAGGAACCGACATCTGTTTCCCTCGAGATATACACGATACAATAATTAATAAATACAGACAACAAGACAAGTTGCCGGCTGGCTAACCAAGCAGTTAGCAGGACTAGCCTGGCTAATCCAAAAAGGCTCCAGTCTGACTTTTAGCCGCACTGAAAGATACGCGTCTGGAAATGATTCATGCGGTGATTATTATATTTTAGGAGCGCCGTGTTCCCCAGCATTCATTGTTTTGCCAGAGTCACGTTTTCTGAATTTCGACAGCGGCTCTGCAGGAGTGTCGAGTTACCCTTACCCGTTCGTCAAAAAAAGAAAGAAGCCACAATCAAAAGAGCGAGGCCCGGGGTGGTCGCATAATGCCCCATTAAACATGCAGACCCCTCGATGAAGCCTCTAACCGCCTCACGGTGGACACCGAATATTTTAAATGCACACACTGTTCTATTTGGATGGAATTAAGACAACTCGCGGAAAATGTGGAAGTTTTGCCACAACCGATGCACAGTCGACGCGGCGGATTACTTCTTGGTTCAGGCGGCTCAGCTGCAGAGAAGACTGCAGATGAAGAAATCCTCCCGAGGGAGAGGGAACTAAAAAGAGGAGGAGGAGGAGGAGGAGGAGCGGATTGTTCCAGGAGCTCATGGACAGACATGCATTGGACATCCCCCACAAAGAAGAAGAAGAAGAAGCGAGAAGGAGATGGAGAGGCAAAGAAGAAGGAGGAAAAGAAGGAAGAAGAAAGTAGAAGAAGAAGCAAGTCCAAGAAGGAAATGAAGAAGAAGAAGAAGAAGAGGGGGGAGAAGAAGAAGTTGATCTAGAAGAAGAAGAAGAAGAAGAAGTAGAAGAGGAGGGGGTGAGAAGAAGATCTAGAAGAAAAAGATCTAGAGAAAGTAGAAGAGGAGGGGGTGAGAAGAAGAAGAAGAAGAAGAAGAAGAAGAGGAGAGAAAAGAAGAAGAAGAAGAGAGTGAGGAGAAGAAGAAGAAGAAGAAGAAGAAGAAGAAGAAGAAGAGTGGAAAAAAGAAGAAGAAGAAGAAGAAGAAGAATAAATAATTTAGCAGGTAAGAGTCGAGTAATAAAGTATAATTTTACACCTTGTATCGTCTCCCGAAAGAACAACTGTCATAAATAAACTGCCGCAGAGGCGAAACACTTGAGAGAAAAGAAATGGTTCGACTTGGAAGATGAAAACACCGATAATCTCCTCGGGGGGGATCCACTTTGACAGAATTAGTCCACTGCTTGTTCAATATCTAACATAATGTTGCATCCCCCTTTTTTCAAAAGGAAGTTGATGAAACCCGCCGAAAGAGGCGAGTTATAGAAACGCTCCTCAGGTGTGTCCGGGGTTGTCGTTCCACAGGTTTGATCCCCCCCCCCCCCCCCGAGTGATGCTTAACTCCCCTTTAAGCCCACATGTTACCCCTGCACTTGAACGTCCCCCCCGTCCCCCCCTTCCGCTGGATTTTCCGCTCAAGATATTGTCCCAGAGTAAGTCAGGTGCTTCCCTCGGGGTGCGGATGGAGTGGTGGAAAGAGGAGGAGGATGTGGGGTTTGTCCTCATCAACCCCTCCCCCACGCGGCCCGATCAGAGCCCGGCCCGCGAGGCTTTCAACCGGGAGCGTCACGCAGACGGGGCGTCAAGCCGCGGCTGGAACACGCATCACATGAATAATGAAGCGCAGACTACAAGGATGACTAGAGCACCGGGATCAGAGCCCGGAGGCGGGGCTGACGGAGGGGAGGCGGGCTTCATCTTTAACGCGGAGCCTGAAGGAGTCTTTTCACGCAGCGGTTCTTCTTCTTCTTCTTCTTTCCACTTTCTTCTTCTCACTCTCATCTTCTTCTTCTTTTTTCCAATCTCTTCTTCTTCTTCTTCTCCTCTTCTTCTTCTTCTTTCCACTTTCTTCTTCTTCTTCTTCTCACTCTCTTCTTCTTCTTTTTTCCACTCTCTTCTTCTTTTCTCTCCTCTTCTTCTTCTACGACTACCTCTTCTTCTTCTTTCCACTTTCTTCTTCTCACTCTCTTCTTCTTCTTCTTCTTTTTTCCACTCTTCCTCTTCTTCTTCTTTTTTCCACTTTCTTCTCCTTCTTCTTCTTCTTTTTTCCACTTTCTTCTTCTTCTTCCTCTTCTTCTTCTTCCTCTTCTTCTTCTTCTTTTTTCCACTTTCTTCTTCTTCTTCTCACTCTCTTCTTCTTCTTTTTTCCACTCTCTTCTTCTTCTTCTTCTTCCTCTTCTTCTTTTTTCCACTTTCTTCTTCTTCTTCTCACTCTCTTCTTCTTCTTCTTTTTTTCCACTCTTCTTCTTCTTCTTTTTTCCACTCTTCTTCTTCTTCTTTTTTCCACTCTCTTCTTCTTCTTCTTTTCTCTCCTCTTCTTCTTCTTCTACTTCTTCGACGACTACTTCTTTTTCTTCTTCCTCTTCTTCTTTTTTCCATTTTCTTCTTCTTCTTTCCACTTTCTTCTTCTCACTCTCTTCTTCTTCTTTTTTCCACTCTCTTCCTCTTTTTTCCACTTTCTTCTTCTTCTTCTTTTTTCCACTTTCTTCTTCTTCTTCTTCCTCTTCTTCTTTTTTCCCACTTTCTTCTTCTTCTTCTTCTCACTCTCTTCTTTTTCTTCTTTTTTCCACTCTCTTCCTCTTCTTTTTTTCCACTTTCTTCTTCTTCTTCCTCTTCTTCTTCTTTTTTTCACTTTCTTCTTCTTCTTATTCTTCCTCTTCTTCTTTTTTCCACTTTCTTCTTCTTCTTCTCACTCACTTCTTCTTCTTCTTTTTTCCACTCTCTTCTTCTTCTTCTTCTTCTTCTACATCTACTACTACTTCTTCGACTACTACTTCTTTTTCTTCTTCTTCTTCTTTTTTCCACTTTCTTCTTCTTCTTCAGGGATGTCGACAGGACACATCCTGAGCACCCGCTAACGAGGCTTATCTCGCTTCGTCACATTTTAACCGATTGCACACGCTGAGCGTCCAGAATCTGGAGTGGCGGGGCAACACAATGTGAGAAACGTGCTGGTCGCTCGCGCTCGCTCGCCAGTTTCAGGGAAATAAGCGTCGCTATGTGCGATGGTAGCTGAGCTAGCATCGCATTGCTGGCAGGCTGTGGGTTGGGTTGTATAGAGGTCGAAGTAAACTCCTCCCAGCAGTATAAATAAGAAGAGACAATTAAATAAATGAAAAAGTCATGTCAAATCTCATTTGAATCCTAGAGGTAAGGATATTATGTGTTGATGGTGGATTTGGAAAGGGGTTGCCATGGTTTCCTTTGACTGTCATCGTCATACATCGATCTGAATTCATCATCACAATTGAAGAAGAATTGGAAGAATTAAGAAATGTAGAATGTTGCTCAACAAACTTCTTTCCCCCCTTTGCTGAACAGATCTGTCCCCAAAAAATAAGAATAGGTCGAGCACGCTTCGACTGCACTTCTCTTCTCATACAGAGAGAGAGAGAGAGGAGGAACGATGACGTCATAGCGTGGCTTCTGGCAGGTGTGCCGTTAGCCGAGCTAGCAAGCAGTATTCCGAAATATTTGCCAATGTTTTTGTCGGTCTCCGTCGAGCCATGTGACTCCTGCCTTGCCGAGAGTCTCCCGTGCGTACAGAGACTGTTGCTAGCACACTGAGCATGCATAGGTGCCCCCCCCCCCATGTGACTACATCACTGAGCATGCATAGGTGCCCCCCCCCCATGTGACTGTAAAAAAATAAAAATATTAGTGCTGTGAAAAATAACGCGTTAACTCAGTTAATTAAATTACAGGATTAATTAGTTTGTTTTTTTAACGCATTTAACGCATGCGCAGAATGAGCTTCCAATCCGTCTGTTGTTGGTCGTCTCTCCAGCAGCATGTCATTCTGTCTCTACGTGTCGCGTTAACACGACTCCGATCTCCGTCTCGCGTGCCGCAGAGCTCGGATGCCGGCGTGTGCGCGCACATCGGGACGAAAAATATACACTTTTATTAATCCCCAAGGGGAAATTAGTTCTCTGCATTTAACCCATCCTTAGTTATTAAGGAGCAGTGGGCTGGGGGTTCAGTGCCTTGCTCAAGGACACTTTGACTTGCAACTAATAGGGAGAGCGGGGATCGAACCCACAACCTTGCGGTTGCAGGACGGCCCTCTTACATCACTGAGCATACATAGGTGCCCCCCCCCCCCATGTGACTGTACGTGCAACGGGGGACATTTTTGGAGTCAAATCCAACAGGAGGAGGGAAAAAACAAAAAACATCCCGGCACATTCCTTGGCAATAACCCCGCTGCTATCTCTGGAACACTGACCACCTTGATTGGCTTGACCGCGATGACCTTGCTGCCCCCCCCCCCCCTCCCTCTCTATCCCCTCCATTCCCTTTTACCAGCGGCATTCCGGTCAATGCGTGCAGAAAAAATGGGAGCGCTGATAAGAGACGCACAGACGGGGGTGGAGGGGTGAGGGGAGGGGGGAGATCTCGTTGACGGACAGCTTCCTGCCCCTCATCTTCTGCGGAGGCCATTGTGCCTCGCGCACTTCAACGGGGGGGGGGGGGGGGGGGGGGTCAATGCCGATAGCGGCAGGCAAACAAAAACGCTCTTTGTGCCTTTGCTGGTTTTTTTTCCCTCCTTCCCCGCTGCGTACTTATTCAATTTCCTGCACGGCAGGAGAGGGCTCTCCTTATCTTTGACTGTTTATACCTGTAAACCGACTGGTGGCCTTTTGTCTGCCCGGCGACCCGCCCTGAGGTGACATTTAATTCCTGGATTAAAAGAAACGGCGTGGTCACGCTCGACGGCACGGCCTCTCAGCCTGAGGAGATTACTAATACAGGGAAGGCAACAGAGCTGCATTCATGGCCCGTCGTGAGATCTAGCCGACAGACACAGAGGGGGAGAGAGAGGCAGAGAGGGAGGGAGAGAGAGAAAGGTGAAGGGAGATGGAAAGGGAGAGAAAGAGAGACTATTACACCGCTTTGAATCATACGCGACCGGGGGGGGGGGGGGTGGACAGGGAGAGAGAGAGGGAGAGAAAGAGAGGCAAAGGGAGATGGAGAGGGAGGGAGGGAGAGAAAGAGAGAGAGGTGAAGGGAAATGGAGAGGGAGAGAAAGAAAGAAAGAGGCGGAGGGAGATGGAGAGGGAGAGAGAGAGAGAGAGAGGCAAAGGGAGATGGAGAGAGAGAGAAAGAAAGAAAGAGGCGGAGGGAGATGGAGAGGGAGAGAGAGAGAGAGGCAAAGGGAGATGGAGAGGGAGAGAGGGAGAGAAAGAAAGAAAGAGGCGGAGGGAGATGGAGAGGGAGAGAGAGAGAGAGAGGCAAAGGGAGATGGAGAGGGAGAGAAAGAGAAAGAAAGAGGCGGAGGGAGATGGAGAGGGAGAGAGAGGCAAAGGGAGATGGAGAGAGAGAGGGAGAGAAAGAGAGAGAAGCGGAGGGAGATGGAGAGAGAGAGGGAGAGAAAGAAAGACTGTTACATCACGTTGAATCATACGCGACCGACCAAATGTGATCATCTTCTCTTCTTTTTCCTCCTTCTCTTTCTTTACGTGAGGAGGTCTCAACCCAAAACACACACACACACACCTGTGACACAGAAAACACATTGACTGTATCCATCATCATTTCTTTTATTGATTGCCATCCCTTCCACGTTTGTTTGTACCACCGGCCGGTATCGCGGAAAATCATAACCAGCAAAAAAAAAACGAGAAATCCGGGACGTGAGCGGTGTGACGTTCATGATACGGAACGAGGAGGACGGGCAGAAGAGGACGCATCTTTTCTTTTGTTGTGAACGATTTTCACGGCGAGTAAATATAATTGACGCCCCTCCCCCCTCCCGCTCTCTTTTTTTCCGTTTTTTTGTTCAAATGGCCTTCGTGTTCTTCATATTTCCAAAACCAAGCTCTCTCTAACAAATGAATGCTTAAAAATGTAATTCACGATGAGGGTGGAGGAAAAAAATAAAACATCTGGAGTGGCGCGGTGCTGAAGAAAAGGAGAATGAGCTGCCGCAGGTATCCAGCGAGAGCAACAATCTGTCGTTTTGCCTGAGCGCGACGTTCCTTCGCCGGGAAATGTTCGCCGCATCCTGTTTAGCTTTTTTTGCACGTCTGTTGTTGCTTTTGTTAAAAATAAAATCAGTTCTGACGCGTGCCTCCGAGCTATTCGCGAGTATCGGGGCGAACGTTGAAGATCCGACAGGTTCTTGTTGCCTCCGTAAATACTTCTGTCTCCGTTCCAAACCCGATTTATAGTGTTGGCAAACACAAAGGGAAAGGGAAGGGGGGAAAACAATCTACGGCTTCCTATAGTCTGGACTCGGTTTGAGTGTCAGATCCTTCTGCTTCCACTCCAGATTAACTGCAGGACTTTGTTGTGACAGCTGAAGCCTCCTGTGAAACACACACACACACACACACACACACACACGCGGCGAGCAAATCCAAAAAGTTTAGATTCCGAAGGCAAAACTACTTTGCGGGTTGTAAGCGGGACTCGTCTATTATTTACAATTAGGCCGCCTGGAGTAATACAAAAAAATAAAAACAAGTGCGGACAGCGGTTAAAGAAAAGGGGAAGAGCGAGGGAGGCATCTGCTCCGATGTTTATACGTCGTGTTCCCATACGGGGTGTGAGCTGAGCTGCGAGCGGGAGAGATTTAAGACATGCTTAACAAATGAAATGGACCTGTCAGGGAGGCGCTGCCCCCAGCCCGTGTAATTAAGTGTTTGTTCATCAGCTGGCTATAAAACAACAACTTTTACAAGCACGCGATAAAGCAACGCAGGCTTCTCGCCTCGAGGGGCGAAAGAGGAGCTTCGCTCTCACGTTCGCGTATTGGATGGAGATTTTTTTTGTGCTCCCGTTGCCCGCCCCCTGAAAAAAAAAAAAAAGAAGGACGAACTCAGGAAATCGCTGTTCCAATAAATCTCGGATGACCCTATCGAGGGGGCGATATTGCATTTCATTTCCTCCGAGTGGAAGACTGATCCCGGAGATTCACGCGAGTCGGGGGCTCATTTCCATTTCCGTGCTTCTCGCACGATTTCAAAAACTTCTCCAGGTGCGCCCGTTATTAAAAAAAAAAGCGCAGCGCGAGCGGATTTGTTACGCAACGGCGCGTGGGAAAAGAAAGAAAACACACACACACACATCCGGTGATCTTCTGCGCCCCGTCATTTTTTTAAGGGAGCTGCATCGTGGGATTGTGGCAAAAAAACGGTCTTTGAAAAATTATGGAAGGAAAAAAAAAAGCGGTGATTTATCTGTCTCCGTGTGGTAGGAAGAGTCCATTCAATCCAGATGATGAACCCCTGCCACCCCCTCCCCTTTGAAACACTTCCAGTTGGGCAGCATCTTAATGCACGGTTGATATATCTCTTTTTTGTATTTATTCTTCTCTCCTGCTTGTTCTCACCCCACAGATTGACCACTCATCTGTGAATCTCCCACGGTTTAGCTGATAATTCATGATCTGGACCCCCCCCCCACACCCCTCCCCACAAGCATTCAATATGAATTATAAAATGGCGAGCCAAGCATATCAATGGATGACAGGCTGGATCTGTACGGCCCGGAGCCAGAAGAGGAGTTAGAGCACAACCCCCCCCCCCCCCCCATTCAGTCAACCCCACAGGGCCAGAGTTGGCATGAGGGGCGGGTCCTCCATCAGCACCATGTGTGTACGGCACTGCGCGGGACAAATGTTGCACTGAGACGTATTGTTAACCTCTACAACCTTCTTTTTTTTAAGGGGGGTGGTGAACACAAACATGCTGGTGTGTTTAACCGAGGGATATTTCACAGTCCTCCTTAGAGAGAAATGTGCAGTGTGTTTCTCCCCGGAGCCGGAGGGGCCTCAGACTCCTCAGCGCAGAAAGAAAAGCTTTGTCTGGGAAATCTAGCATTGCTCCTTTTTTGTTGTTTTTGCATTTTTATTATTACACAATATAAGTTTAACATTTTTAAAAGTCTGTCATTCGGTCGGACCAAAACAAAACACCGCCCTCGTCGCTCTGATCCCCGTCTCTGCAGACACGACACAAACCACTTTCATCTTCTTTTTTTATACATTTCTTTCCTTTTTTTTCCTCCGCAATATTTAGACACGAAGGCCCGCCGCTCTGAAAGCGTTGACACTCGACTTTACAACATAATCCCCCTCTACATCTGTCTTTCTTTACTTTAAAGACTCAGATAACGGCTCTCGTGCGCTCGCCCCACCTCTGTGGCTGCTCCCTTTTAGACGGGTCGTCTTCTTTCGGAGCGGCAGACGGGGCGGTCGGAAACATCTGATACCTGCGTGACCTAGTTTTCATGGAGCGGGCGGCGACTTCTCACAGATATGTGACATGAAACACCGCGGAGATAAAGAAGAAGAAATGGGGCACAAACATCGGGAAGAAAAACTGGCGTATATGGAGAATTTAAAAGGGTTCATATATATATATATATATATAGAGAGAGAGAGAGAGAGAGAGAGAGAGAGAGATTCCATGTTACATATTAAAAAGACAAAAGTTTGAAATTTTTTAAAAGTTGAATTAAAACTTTTTTTTTTTTAATTAAATACAATTACATTCACATATTTCTCTATTTCTTATATTTTAATATGAAACACCACGGAGATAAAGAAGAAGAAATGGAGCACAAACATCGGGAAGAAAAACTGGCGTATATGGAGAATTTAAAAGGGTTCATATATACAGGACTGTCTCAGAAAATTAGAATATTGTGATGAAGTTCTTTATTTTCTGTAATGCAATTAAATAAACAAAAATGTCATGCATTCTGGATTCATTACAAATCAACTGAAATATTGCAAGCCTTTTATTCTGATTTATTGCTGATTATGGCTTACAGCTTAAGAAAACTCAAATATCCTATCTCTAAATATTAGAATATCATGAAAAAGTATACTAGTAGGGTATTAAACAAATCACTTGAATTGTCTAATTAACTCGAAACACCTGCAAGGGTTTCCTGAGCCTTGACAAACACTCAGCTGTTTTAAATCTTTTTTTTTACTTGGTCTGAGGAAATATTAAAATTTTATGAGATAGGATTTTAGAGTTTTCTTAAGCTGTAAGCCATAATCAGCAATATTAAAAGAATAAAAGGCTTGCAATATTTCAGTTGATTTGTAATGAATCCAGAATGCATGACATTTTTGTTTTTTTAATTGCATTACAGAAAATAAAGAACTTTATCACAATATTCTAATTTTCTGAGACAGTCCTTGCGTTGATTGTTGTTTGTCATGTCCAAATGTTGCACCTTCCACCAAAAAAAATTCCTCGTTTGTTTGTGAAAACATTCATTCTTTGGCAATAAACCTGTTTCTGATTCTGATTCTGATTCTGATTATATATATTCCATATTAAAAAGACAAAAGTTTGAAATTTTTTAAAAGTTGAATTAAAACTTTTTTTCCAGCAATAGTAATTAAATACATTTACATTCTGAAAGTATTTCTCTATATATTATTTTAATATGAAACACCGCGGAGATAAAGAAGAAGAAATGGAGCACAAACATCGGGAAGAAAAACTGGCGTATATGGAGAATTTAAAAGGGTTCATATATATAGATATTCCATATTAAAAAGACAAAAGTTTGAAATTTTTTAAAAGTTGAATTAAAAGTTTTTTTTCCAGCAATAGTAATAAAATACATTTACATTCTGAAAGTATTTCTCAATATATTATTTTAAATTTGTATATCTTGTGTACGCTGTTAACAACAAGTGTCACTTTTAAACCATTGATGCCTGTGTTTTATGTTTTATTTATTCTTATTTATTTTTAAATGTCCTGTCTTGTTTTTATACATGTTTCTACCTGTTGCTGCCGACTTAATTTCATTGTATGTGTTTCCAATTACCATAAACATCCGTACCTTACCTTAATGCAAACCGTTCCTACCGCACTCCTTCACAATAAAAGCGCCTAACTGGCTTTAAACGACCGTGTGATCACATCTTAAGTTCAAATGAAAGAACTAGTTAGCGACCAGTCGCCCATTCAGACTTCCAGCCGCTACACACACGCATCGGCATTCCTCTGGAGTTGAGTGTCTGGCAGCCGGGTGTATTTAAGGCCAATAGTCGCTCTTTGTCTTCGCTCTCTCTTTTTTTGGTCTCCACCCACTCCTGAGGGAAATATCTGTCTCTCTCTCTCCGGCTCCTATATGTTCCCCACGGTGTCTGTCTGTCTGCCGCTGGGTGAGCAGGTACTGTGCAAACCTGCTGCGCTCTACGGCTGTCGAGCAATAAAGTTGCTTAGAAAATGAGCTGAAACTTGCACACACAAAAAATACAGATTTAGATGAGATCGTGCAGGTGTAGCATGTGGTACCATGTGGTCGAGTCTTCAGCTCAGAAGGGTTAAAGCCGTAAGACGAAAACACACGGGAAACCGGGAGCTAACCTGTCAATCACCTTGTAGCCCCGCCCCTAAAGCGCCCCCTGCTTTATGGTCCGACTCGAAATGACCATAATGTACTAAATGATGACATCATGCTGTATAGAAGAAGACTTGAAGCTAGAGAATGAGACATAAACTCATGTTTACAATGTTTACTGAGGGAATACATCAAGAGAGAAGTAGTCACTATATAGACTTCTATACAACCAGAGGAGTCGCCCCCTGGTGGTCAGTAGAGAAAAAGCAGCTTTAACACATGCAGCATAGACTTCTATACAACCAAAGGAGTCGCTCCCTGGTGGTCAGTAAAGAGAATGCAGCTTTAACACATGAAGCATAGACTTCTATACAACCAGATAAGTTGCACCCTGGTGTTCAGTAGAGAGAATGCAGCTTTAACACACGAAGCATAGACTTCTATACAACCAGAGCAGTCGCTCCCTGGTGGCCATTGGCGAGAATGCAAGTTTAAAGCACTTCCGCACTTTAATATATATATTTTTTAAATGCTGGCCACTTACAGGATAACAACATGAAAGCCTGACAGCAGTCGGTTTCATTTGATCTGGCACACATTGTTAACGTCGGCCATAACTGACGGGCGTTCATTCAGTCCGGGGGAAGTTCCTACCAGGGAGGGAGGAAAAACACGTCTTTTTTTCCCATTCAGCTCCGTCAATGAGCATTTCAAAGCACCGGGAATGTTTTGGATGAAAGCGATAACCTGATTATACTCTCTCCCGGTGAGGGACAGGAGGTAATTACCGAGTGGAGTTATTTTATTTTTTTGTGGCCGGCACTACTACAGCTGCAGGCGTAGATCATAAGCGGCGGGGATGCGGGGCCCTCAGGGCCGGACTGGCTGAAGGTGAGTGGCATGTGGATAGAATCAGATATTGTTTTCAGAGGAGAAAAACACACACACACACATACACCCACACACACACACACACACACATTCCTTTATTGATGGATGGGCAAATATGCATTCTAGGGCCTGAGAGCCCTCACATCAAGTGAAACCCAAAACCTGGACTTTCTGCATACCGAAGCAGTTTCCCTCTCTGAGAACTCCAAAAGGACTCTTCAATTTAAGTCAGGCCAAATCAGAGGGCAATTCTTCAGATGCCAGAGTGAGACTCTTTTTATTTTATTTAAAAAACAATGCTAATCCACACACACACACACACACACACACACACAAATGCATCTCTGCTCTGAAAGGCTGCTGGGAGAGTCGGCTCCATGGCAATAAGTCTTTGTGAACAAATTGCACAGCACACGGCCAGAACTCAAATTAAACTGGAAGAGAAATCTATCACAAGAGCGAGAGGGGACAGAGAAGAAAGGAAAGAAAGGCAAAATCCAAATTGAAAAGGAAGACCCCAAAATAATGCGCTTCAACGATCCATCTGTAATCAATGCTCGGCAGACAAGCGGTTGATTTTGGGTTACTTTGTCTCCCAAGAAAGGGGGGGGGGGGGATGTGTAATGATTATCATTAAGCAGACATACAGACATCAGGGCTTTTGACGAGCGCGAAACAGACGGAGTGTTTTATGACAATACTTGTAATTACAGCCAAATGTACTAATCCGAGAAGTGAGGGAAGGAAAGCGACACAAAAAAAAGAAGTGCCAGTCGGGATGTCATCGCTTTCTGACGCTTCGCGGTGCATTCAAGTACACCGTCTCGCTCGGAGATGATGCGTTTGAGGAGGCGTCTCTCCTCACCTTGTGAACAGTGGAAGCAGAGGAGGAGCAGCGAGAGGCAGTGGAGCGCGGGGGCCATGTTGGGAGCCTCGCGGGCGATCGTGGCGGAGCGGCGGCGGTCAGCAGCTCACGGAGAAGCACCGCCGGTCGTCATCTCATCTGGAGGAAGAGGAGGAGGAGGAGAAAAAAAGAGAAGGAAGAGCTTTTTAAAAAAAACGAAGGAAGCGGACGGTCATCTTCAGCATCATCGCAGCCGCGGGTGCTCTTCTGTTTTGGTGTGTGTGTGTGTGTGTGTGTGTGTGTGTGTGTGTGTGTGTGTGTGTGCGTGCGCTTGAATGAAATGCTCAGCAAGAGTTCCTGCTATTCGGCTGAATAAACAAAACAAAAAGCATTTTATGGATTTGTTTCCTGGACTTTTCGCAGCGAAGATTCAAACTTCATCCTCAATTGTTCACGCTGGAGAACAACAGCGGCAGGTTCTCGGCACATTCGTCTCCCTCCACGATGTTTACACTGCCTCGTTCTCCCGGGAACCCCGCCCCCAGCGGCCCGTCGCCGGGGCAACGCGTTCGCCACACGGGCCGCTCGGAGAGCTACCGTTCGTCCGCGTCCTTATCGGAAGGGGACGAGCCCCGTTGTCTGCGGCGGGAAAGGTTACAGCCTGAGACGGACTAACGCGCCGGAAAGATAAGCTGCTTAAGTCAAACAGCCGAGGAGGGATGTGTGTGTGTGGCAAGTGAAATGCCACACACACATAACCAATGGCATGTGCACACACCGCTGACTCGCATGCAGAGGCGCCGACATATTGTATCTTGTTTATTCCCATGCGGATGCCATCCAGCATTTCTCACACACACACACACACACACACACACACACACACACACACACACACACACACACACACACACACACACACACACACACACACACACACACACACACACACACACACACACACACACACTAAACCGGCCTCCACCAGCCTGATTATTGTGTCATGAACCTTGTGGAGCCGTCGCTCTGGACGCGCGGAGAAGCTCGAGCGACGCCCGGTCCGAAGGACAACAGCTGAACAATAACAAACAACACGACAACACAAGATAGAAAGTACCGACTGCACCTCGCAGCGTTTATTTCCATGTGAGATCGGCGCTGTGTGCGCCAGGAGAACTCACACGCGGCTCACCTACGATTTATGAGCTAGACTTGGGTGGTTTATTTTATTTTTATCGGGAGTGTTTGTTTTATTCGTCTTCGTTGTTTATCTGCCGGTGGCGCCGGACCAGATCAGATAAGACCCGAAATTGTAAGGTTGTAAGCTCCCCCCGTCTCCCCCCCTCCCTCCCTCCCTCCCTCCCTCCCCCATGCGGGAAGAGTCTCCTCGCTCCACGTCTAACGAGACCGCCGCCACCAGTGGGCAGAACCCCGGCTCTCCGGTGACTTCTTTCCTCCGCCATATATCCTCTGCCTTGTGGGGGCCACGGGGTTAACTGTAATGGTGGTTGACAGGTGGAGATTGGAAACTGTCAGGCCCCCCGGCCCTTCAGGCCCTGCTGAGCCACTCGGCCCCCCCGGACTCCAGAGGGGCGAGCTGCAGACGTACGCCCTCCGCCCTGGGGTGGTTTCCCCCCCGACCAGGCGTCACCCCGCTGGGCGACACGTCACCTTTTCTCCCTGAAGCTGCTCTGGAGCTCATCTTCCTTTAAAAAAATAACACACTGTTTTGTTTGGGGGGGGGGGGGGGGGTCTGCTCTGAATCAGTTCGGACTTGAGATAAAAAGAATTAGGCGATTAACATTAAGATGCTTTACACTGACAGACTTATCATAATGTCACATCAGGGAGCTGACGGTTGTGTGTGTGTGTGTCTGTGTGTGTGTGTGTGTGGGGGGGGAGCTGAGATGTTCTTGAGCAGAAAATGATTTAAAGAGTTGAAGTGAGGCGTCGTTAACTCCTCAGAGATTGTGCAACGGAAATCAGGGAATCGAGGTTACTCGTTTCTTGGCCAACTTTCTATTTCCGCATAATGACCCTCGTGTTTAAAAAAAAAAAAAAATTTAGTTATGACGAACTGTCACCACCTACGCGCAAACATCTAATTAATAATTAATATAAACCACGAGATCTAGCTGCACCAGGTTGGAGAGAGGGCAGACTTCTCCAGGACGAGTCCAGATGGACGAGTCTTCAGGCGAGGAGGGAAAACACGTCCTCTTGGTTTTAGGGTGCACTGTCCCTTTAATTGCTCTTCATGCCAAATTCACAAGAAGCCAAGAAAAAAAAACAGATCCCATTTATAGCTGATCGTTAAGCTAAACGTATTAACTTTACTTATTCTAATGTATGTTTATATAGTGGAGTGGAGAGAATATTATAATAAATATATATATAAAAACACCAGAAGACTTCTGGCTAAATAAAAGTTTTTCATTTTCATCGGCCCCTTCACCTCCTCGTGCTAAAAAAAACACAAGTATATATATATATATCCATCTATATTCCCTCCGGTCTCCGCTCTATTAACAGTATGTCTTTCTGAAAACGAGCCCCCCCCCCAAAAAAACACCATTGGAATGAAAAATGATACACAAACACGGGCGACATCTGTTTTTCTTTCGCCCGCCGTACACACACACACACACACAGTGGAAACCCGAGGAGAGAAATCTATCATCAGTTAAGATAATGGAGAGAATCACAGTCCGCAGCCAATTTTTCACGTCGGCCCGATAGAAATAATAAGCAAGCATTTAAAAAGAGGGACGGCGGGGCAATTAAAAGATAATTAAAATAAATGGAGGGAAGGAGACGGGGCCCACATGTCTTCAACGTGGAAATACAAGTAGTGCCGTGTGCAACAGCCGGGCCGGATGAATGCGAGTCCTCCTTTGACAAAGCTCGTGTCTGCCTCACTCAAGCTGGAGAGGCGTCCAGTGAAAAGGGGGGGAGGAGGAGGAGGAGGTGTGGAGGGAGTTGGGGGAGTTTGGGGAGTTTTCTAAGCCGGCAGGGACTAAATGGATGGGAGAAAGGGAGAGCAGAGGAGGAGAAGAATGGAAGGGGGGGGAGTAAAGAAAAAGGGGGCGGCGGGGTCACCGCGGAGGGGTTGACGGCCCTCGCGAGTACGGCCTGACCTCCACCGGCGTCGCCTCTACGTTTTCTCCACAGGCTTAAGAGAAGACGAAAATAAAAGCCCAGGAATGTTAATTTATTTTTCGATCGTCTACGGCGAGAGAAAGAGAGAGACAGAGAGAAAGAGAGAGAGAGATGGATGAAGAGCGCATACATACATATCAAGTGAGACGGGGAACGAAATGAACGCGCAAGTCCAAGTGTAAGCAAGTGAAGGGAGAGAAAGACAAAATGCAAATGAAATAGAGACGTGGAGCTGGATCTCGCCGACACAAATGAGTCTTTGAATAACTGCTAATTCTGAGAACTTTTGGCCCCGCCCCCATGCCCTACATTCAGGGCAAAGAAAAACACCAGGAAGAAGAAGAAGACGAAGAAGAAGAAGAAGAAAAAAAGAAGAAGGAAAATAAGCGAGAAGAAGAGGAGGAGGAGGAGAAGAAGAAGAAGAAGAAGAAGAAGAAGAAGAAGAAGAAAAAGCACACATGTGAGAGGGGGATTTTTTTCTCTCACAGTTAGTTGATGGGCTAGAAGAAGTAAAGAAAACACTTGTTTTCTCCTCCTGTCCCCCGGTGCTCCGCGATGTTCCCGAGGAACTCTTTAGTCATGACGGTCCTGTCAGGGCGGCGCCTTCAACCCCTCCGGGGACGCCATGATGTCATTTCCTCGGCTCCATCGGAGGGATGAAGAGAGAGAAGTTCGCCGTCAGCTGCCAGAAGCAGACACCGGGCTCGGGGTGCAGTGTTTTCTCTCTTTCCGGGTAAACAGCTCTCAGACGCTGGGCGTGGTTTACTATTTGTGGACCGAGGAGAAGCAACAGAATATCCTAAATAAACTTGTATTGCTCTTTTTTGGGGGTTGATTTTATTTTCTCCATCGAAGCCCAAAAAAGATGCGATTAGATTCGTTAATTGGAGAAGTCGTAAGAAATAATGTGGCTTTTTTTAATGTACATTGCCTCGTGCATGGTTTGCTTTGGGGAAACTAACTATCGTCATGATTGGTTAATCCACCAGTTATTTTCTCAATTAATTGTTAATTGACTATGAAATGTACGAGTTGAGAAAAATTACCCTGAAATTCCTGCAAAGAACATCTTCAAAAAACCAAAATATATTCAGTGTATTATGAAAAAAAGACTGAGAAATAGTCACAATTGGAAGCAGAGAGAGGGCACGTTCGATTAAAGAGATCAAAATATGTGCTGCAGAGCGAAAATATATCTATTTTATATCTATTCTACATCCATATTGTGATATAAATGTTGTCTTTTCCTGGTTTTAAAGGCGGCATTACAGTGATGTCATTTCCTAAACGCACTGATGGAGTTGCTCTATTATTTGTTTTCACCCTCTATTTCATAATATCCACATTACTGCCGATTATTTGTCATAAATCTGTCGTGGTCATCAGGTCTTCGCTCAACAATGCTGTGATATGTGATGTTCTCCATATCACAGCCCCAAGCCGCTGTTCTTGTTCTTGGCAGTAAATTAATCAGCTTATGGTTTTAGCTCCAGTTTTGCTTGGATTCATTTTCAGGAAATAGGTATTTATGGGATTACTCCTTATGAGCCAGCGTGCGCTATTTATTCCATCATAATTAAAGCCCGGTCCAGAGCCCGTAAATAATGAATGAGTCAACAGATGTTTGTGAGACGGGTGAAAGATGGCCCACGTTCTCGCATCTTCTGTTGAGGGTCACAGTGATTTCACCGGAACATCGAAATGGCTTGTCAATGGCGTGTCAATGGCGTGTCAATGGCATGTCAATGGCTTGTCAATGGCTTGTCAATGGCATGTCAATGGCGTGTCAATGGCGTGTCAATGGCATGTCAATGGCATGTCAATGGCATGTCAATGGCATGTCAATGGCATGTCAATGGCATGTCAATGGCATGTCAATGGCACGTCAATGGCACGTCAATGGCACGTCAATGGCACGTCAATGGCACGTCAATGGCATGTCAATGGCACGTCAATGGCTTGTCAATGGCTTGTCAATGGCATGTCAATGGCACGTCAATGGCACGTCAATGGCTTGTCAATGGCATGTCAATGGCATGTCAATGGCATGTCAATGGCACGTCAATGGCACGTCAATGGCTTGTCAATGGCATGTCAATGGCATGTCAATGGCATGTCCTCATTTTGTCTTCAAAGATAAACGACTCGGAGAAAATGAGATTAAATGAAAGCAGACCTGAAGCTTCTGAGTGTAAACACTCTGCAGAGCTGGAAGCTCAGAAAGCCCAAACAGAAGCCTCCTGACTGGTGGGATGGAGAGAGAGAGAGAGGGAGGGGAGAAGGAGAGGGAGAGACAAGGAGAGAGATGGAGAGAGAAGAGGGAGATGGAGAGAGAAGGTGATGGAGAGAGAGGACGAGAGAGAGGGAGAGAGATGAAGGGAGGAGAGAGAGGGAGATGGATAGGGAGAGAGAGGGGGGGAGGGAGGAGAAGAGGGATAGAGATGGAGAGAGAAAGAGGGAGAGAGGAAGGGAGAATGAAAGAGAGGGAGATGGAGAGAGAGGGAGGGAGTGGGAGAGAGGGATATGGATAGGGAAAGAGAGAGGGGGGAGGGAGAAGGAAAGAGGGAGATGGAGAGAGAGAGGGGGGAGAGAGAGAGGGAGAGATAAGGAGAGGGAAAGAGAGAGAGGGAGAGATGTGGAGGGAGATAGGGAGAGAGAGAGGGAGGGAGATGGAGAGGGGGATGGAGAGAGGAAGAGCAAGGTGGATGGATATGGAGCGGGAGAGAGGGAGGGAGAGAGGGACAGAGAGGGAGTGAGAGAAATAGAGAGGGGGAGGGAGGAAGATGGAGGGGGATGGAGAGAGTGAGAGAGAGGCAGAGGGAGAGAGAGAGCAAGGGAGAGAGGGACAGAGCGAGAGAGAGGCGGAGGGAGAGAGAGGGAGAGAGGGACAGAGAGTGAGAGTGAGAGTGAGTGAGAGAGAGTGAGAGTGAGTGAGAGAGTGAGAGTGAGAGAGAGCGAGAGAGAGGGCACAACAGTTGGTGTGTTCAGCCGCTCTCGGCCAGCGATGGAGGAGAGAAGACGCTGCCAGCGGGCAGATGGACGTCGTGAAAACCGAGAGGGGCGAGCAACGCAGAGACAAAGAGAGAGAGCGAACAACCAGGTTAGTGTCCAGCTAAGTGAAGAGAGGGCGGCCATCGCCTTCAAAGGAGCCCGGCAGAGAAGGAGGGAAGTGGACACCTTGGCCCAGGGCTGGAGTTGAAAACCCCAAATCAACTTGAAATGTTATTTACTGTTATTTACATCGTTGATTAAACCGCCGTCTATGTGTACCGTCCATCGTAGAGCCGTGCGGTCGATATCAACTCCTGGAGCACATACCAACTCAAACTTACAACAAATATTGTGTATATTGTCTTCATCAAGTGTAATGAGGAGACAAATTCACATTCTCATGGACCGACATGATGTCTTAAATCATCCGAAACACCCAAAATATTCACTCTGGTCTTATTCAAGCTGGAAACCAGAGAATTCTTAAAATAAAATATATTCTCTTCAAACTGCCGTTTGATTCATTTAAAAAAAGATCTTTCTTTGGGTTAAATCGACATATTTTGTTGAGCTCCGGGGTGACGCGTATGAATATAACATTGTTTCTGGTATTATAACATATGTATCAGAAAAACTCAACTATGGATTGGAGCGTGTGGGGGGGGTTAAAAATGCGAGTTTGATTCTCTAATAATTGGCCACAGGTCGCTCGGAGCTCAGTAGCCAATCCCGCTTGGCGTGGACATGAACAGGCCGACCTCGGAGCAGTTGGTTAAGCAGTGGGGTCACCGGAGAGGAGCAGAGATCAGCTCCAGACCGGCTCCTCTTCCTCCACGAGTCTCGGTACTTCTGGTATAAATGTAGCACTCACACACTGCACACACACACACATTAAAAACCAGCCCCCCCCCCATGAACTAACATCACACTCCCAACACATTCACGCAATCTTTCAACGCGTTTTGCAGCAGGTGATGCGTTCAGGTTCACGCCTCGCGTTTTTTTTTTTTTACACCCCGTCGCCTCGTTCGGAAATTCGGTGCAAAAATGCACATCAAGTGGCTGCTAATCCGCAACATGTGTTGGTGCTAATGAACAACAGGCGGGCGAGCGGGGGTGGGGGGAAAGTGTGCAATCAGTTTTTTCATGCGCCGCCGCCATGGCAACGACAACAACAACGACGAATCGCTGTTTTTTAGTTTTTTTTTTTAGACGAGGACAAAACAGAAGAAGAAGAGAATAGAAGGAGAAGGGGCGTGGCCTCCAGACGCGAGTGATGTCCCTTTGGGGGGAAAGCCAGAGGGGTGTGCAGAGTCCCCCCCCTCCTCCTCCTCCTCTCCAAATGATTTTCAACCTATCTCAAGGTTGGCAGAGGTTTTTACCGGAGGTTATTTGAGCTTCCCGTATTTGCTCGGCCGGTTAAATCCGCACATTTTACCGACACGGCAGGATTCAGATGGGACCCAAATTACAGACATGGAAAAATTAATCCCATCCAAAGTGGTGCTTTCAACAGCGTTGGACCAAGTGACTCTGAAAAATAAAATGCAAATTGAACAACCGACATTAGTCCTCGAGGGGAGCAGGTAGCTGGCGGTGTGACCCAAAAAAGCAAATTATGAATTATTGCAAATAGGTAGTGTTGGGTTTTTAGTAAATCTGAGGGGGCACATGAAGTAAGAGGTCCTGTCTTTATAATATTCATATCTGTGCCTCGACAACATTTGACATTTGTTTGGCACTTTTTTGGCTTTTTCAAATGAAAGACCCCCCAAAAAAACTAATATTTCTCCAAGAAAAAGATAATTAGCCTCTTTTGAAGCGGTCATATTATTTTTTTACTTAATAATATTCATGTCTACCAAACGACACATCATTATGAAATTGGTGATGGAGCTTCCCAAAACATTATTTGTGTAAAAAATAAATAAAAAATTCCTGCATTATTTATATAATAACGTCACTTTTAGTTTTTTGCTGAGCTTAAACGAGTCAATCGAAAAAATAATCAGCAGCTATTTTAATCATTGAGAATTAATTAAGTCCTTTTTAAGACTTGCTGAGCCGGGAAAAAAATGGAGGCTGTTCTGTTTTTTAGGGCTCGAGGAACTTTTAACGCGTGGTTTAATGGGTCAAGTGATGCATAAATTAATCGAGGAAATCATCTGCAGAAGAATCGATAACAATAACACTCTCACTTCTCCAGAGTCGCGTTTTTTCCGAAGAACACCGACTGGAGGCTAAATGTAAAGATGCTGTATATAAATATATATATTTATTTTTTAACCCAACTAAAAATGTGCGGAGGAGTTTGCGGTATCATTCCCCAGCCTCGAGGTGCAGATACAACCTCCACCAATTAGAGAGCCTCGCTGGCTGGGCCCACTCGATGGTTCCCGACGAGCCAATGAGACGACTTCTAAAAAAGACGCCTCCGGCCGCACGGTTGCCGTGCCGACGGGCCTCTGGTTTTAAATCACCTTTTAAATCAGACATGTGACATCTGCTCACATCCCCTTCTCAGAGGTAATTATATGGTTTTCATTCAGCTGGAAACAATTGAATACGTCGACGATGATGATGATGATGATGATGATGACAAGCACCCGGCTCGCCGTCTGAAGTTCAAACTCTCGTCCAACTTAAAGCACATTTTGGGTCCTGAATAATGCAGCAGGCGTTGCATTACTACCTTTGCGCGGTCAGCACCCGGGCTGCATTGTAACCGTGGACGATGTGTGTGTGTGTGTGTGTGTGGTCTCTATTCATCCAGTGTGTCTGCAGTGACTGACGTGCATTAATTCGCCTTAATTCGAGGCCGTAATGTGCACTCAGGAGCCTCGTGACGGGCATTGAGTTGCTGCCCGAGTGTTACGCTGATGAAAATCATCAAGGGGAAAATGTAAGGTCTATTACAACACACACAGGGCGCTGAAATCTTGTGTCACAATATTAATACGGATACTTTTCTGATGTCAAATCCGACAAAAAAACCGCCTCGGAAATGTTCCCACAGTTCACCGAGCGTCGTAAACTGTCATGAAGTTTGAGCTTAAAGGACATAAAGTGATATTAAAATGTATTAATTGGCTTAGTGTGCCAAATAAACTGGCAACTAAAAGCCTTTTTGACAATAAAACAATCAAATATATTTGAATTCATTAGAATCAAAACTAGTGTTGCTATTTCAGATCATTTTAAAACTGCACTGGGTATTTTAAACACATCGGATTCTGGGGGGGAAATGAAATTTTGGGAACATTTAACAGACGGAACACCGCAACCACTTTGCACTCCCACAATACATACCAACCACGTTAAGATAGTCAATAAAAAGGGGGTTTAATATGCTCGGGAAAAGAATCAGAAGCCGTAAAAAAAAAAATCAGTGTGGAGCATATCAAGATCCTAACCGGAGGACGCTGGGACTACGATACCCACAAGCCCTGAGGTGGGCGCCTCCCTCGGAGAAGTGAAGTCTGCTGCTGGTGCAAATTAACGTCACACTCCGCTCTGCAGGATTTCCCTGAAAGTTGGAAGTTTGGATCTGGTGGCGGCGCAGAAAGCCAGAGCAGGAAGTGGGCTTTCATTCCTGGAACGCGGCGCCGCTCCAGCGGTCCTGTAAAACAGTCCGATGCTCCTCGGCCATGACGCGACCGAGTGGAGTAATCGTCGGGGGCCTAATGAGTCCCGCGAGACGGCTGCCAACGCCGTCACGGACCCACCGCCGTGTCTGGCGGCGGACATCTTTTCTGCTTCTCATTTCAGTGTGTGTGTGTGTGTGTGTGTGTGTGTGTGTGTGTGTGTGTGTTTTTCTAAAGGGCACCTTCCTCATCAAATGTTCCAGTTTGCCCACTAAGTGTCTGTCGGGGGCCGGCGTGGTGTAATACGCAAACGAGTTGCATAATGGGTAAAATAATACCAATGTATTCATTCGCAGGTGCATGTAAATATGAACTATATGAATGTATGTATATGGTGGGGAATAGAAAAATGATTGGGCGGTACTGGAAGATCTACATTTATGAATATGATCAGACATCATCAGTCCCCTGGGTATGTCGAATGGAGCAGGGCGTTGAGAAACACACAGAAACATGAGGTGAACTCTGCAGGAAATAGACTCGTTGAATAAGACATGTTATACAATATTGCCCCCACAACAAAAATGTGTGGGTGTGTAGCGGTCGATGTACACACCACTGTGTGTTACGGGTAGTGTGTGCACTGGTAGTTCTGCCTCAAACACACTCAGAAACAACGTCTTATGAGATGAGACTTGGAATATATATATATATACACTACCGTTCAAAAGTTTGGGATCACTTAGAAATGTCCTTATTTTTCAAAGAAAAGCATTGTTTTTTTCAATGAAGATAACATTAAATCAATCAGAAATACACTCTATACATTGTTAATGTGGTAAATGACTATTCTAGGTGGAAACGTCTGGTTTCTAATGAAATATCTCCATAGGTGTATAGAGGCCCATTTCCATCAACTATCACTCCAGTGTTCTAATGGTACATTGTGTTTGCTAATCGCCTTAGAAGACTAATGGATGATTAGAAAACCCTTGAAAACCCTTGTGCAATGATGTTAGCACAGCTGAAAACTGTTTTGCTGATGAGAGAAGCTATAAAACTGGCCTTCCTTTGAGCTAGTTGATTATCTGGAGCATCACATTTGTGGGTTCGATAAGACTCTCAAAATGGCCAGAAAAAGAACTTTCATGTGAAATTCGCCAGTCTATTCTTGTTCTTAGAAATGAAGGCTATTCCATGCGAGAAATTGCAAAGAAACTGAAAATTTCCTACAGCGGTGTGTACTACTCCCTTCAGAGAACAGCACAAACGGGCTCTAACCAGAGCAGAAAGAGAAGTGGGAGGCCCGGTGCACAACTCAGCAAGAAGACAAGTACATTAGAGTCTCTAGTTTGAGAAATAGACGCCTCACAGGTCCTCAACTGGCAGTTTCTTTAAATGGTACCTTCAAAACTCCAGTGTCAAGCGTCGACAGTGAAGAGGCGACTCCGGGATGCTGGCCTTCTAGGCAGAGTGGCAAAGAAAAGCCATATCTGAGACTGGCCAATAAAAGAAAAGATTGGTATGGGCAAAAGAACACAGGCATTGGACAGAGGAAGATTGGAAAAAGGTGTTATGGACAGATGAATCCAAGTTTGAGGTGTTTGGATCACACAGAAGAACATTTGTGAGATGCAGAACAGGTGAAAAGATGCTGGAAGAGTGCCTGACACCATCTGTCAAGCATGGTGGAGGTAATGTGATGGTCTGGGGCTGCTTTGGTGCTGGTAAAGTGGGAGATTTGTACCAGGTAAAAGGGATTTTAAATAAGGAAGGCTATCACTCCATTTTGCAATGCCATGCCATACCCTGTGGGAAGCGCTTGATTGGAGCCAATTTCCTCCTCCAACAGGACAATGACCCAAAGCACACCTCCACATTGTGCAAGAACTATTTAGGGAAGAAGCAGGCAGCTGGTCTGCTGTCTGTAATGGAGTGGCCAGCACAGTCACCAGATCTCAACCCCATTGAGCTGTTGTGGGAGCAGCTTGACCGTATGGTCCGCAAGAAGTGCCCATCAAGCCAATCCAACTTGTGGCAGGTGCTTCAGGAAGCGTGGGGTGACATTTCAACAGATTACCTCAACAAATTAACAGCTAGAATGCCAAATGTCTGCAATGCTGTAATTGCTGCAAAAGGAGCATTCTTCGACGAAAGCAAAGTTTGAAGAAAAAAATGTATACTTCAAATAAACATCATTATTTCTAATCTTGACTATATTTTCTATACATTTTGCAACTCATTTGATAAATAAAAGTGTGAGTTTTCATGGAAAACATGAAATTGTCTGGGTGATCCCAAACTTTTGAACGGTAGTGTATATATAAACTGTGTAAAGAAAATGTCAAAATCAGGATTTAAAGCTGCACTTATGTACATATTATATATATATATACATATTTATATATATATATTTATATGTCAAAATCAGGATTTAAAGCTGCACTTAAGTATATATTATATATACATATATATATATATATATATATAAACTGTGTAAAGAAAATGTCAAAATCAGGATTTAAAGCTGCACTTATGTACATATTATATATATATATACATAGTTATATATATATATAGATATATATATTTATATATGTCAAAATCAGGATTTAAAGCTGCACTTAAGTATATATTATATATACATATATATATATACACACACATATAAACACTTTTTCAAATGAAAGACCCCAAAAGAAACGACATTTCTCAAAGAAAAAGATGATTAGCCTCTTTTGAAGCGGTCACATGATATTTTTAAACTTTATTATAGTAAACACAGAAGCAACTGAAACGTTATATTTCAAGAACAAGTAAAGGAGGCAGCTAATGTCTCTCTCTCTCTCTCTCTCTAAACTCTGATTTGGGAAATGGGAACATTTCAGATATCTTATGAATGTTTAAGGAAACAACATTACGTTCATAGTTGTGCTCCATGTTCCCGCTCGTGTATTTTAAGGCTGTAACAAACTAACTCCCATAAATCCCGGAGGGGACCGTCCTCGACGAGGTTTCAAGCTTCTAATTTTAACGTTATTTGTCGAAACATTAGTGAATAAGTGAATAAAAACAAGTTTGTAGCGACTTGTTCTCATCGAATGGCCTTTTATTCCGAAACACAGTATTTAACTTAAATACACAGCAAATACCTCCGTACCAGCTCCACAGCTGTATGGGAGCTGGGGAATTAGCATTAATATGCGCCGTACACCTGGACAGGTCTCATGCCTGTTTACAATTAAAAAAGTGTTTTTTTTCTTCTCAGTATTGGTTTCTGTTAATTTGTCCACCCACTCTTGTCTGTTTCTTTAGAAACCAAGACGCAGGCATCCACCGGCAGCCTTTTCCAGAGGGAAGTGGGAACTGGTTGGACTTGTTTTTCGTCTTTCTTTGTCCATAATTACTCTCTTGTTCGCTTCCCTTTCTTTGCCCTGACAGGCTTGTGGATATTATTTAGGACCGGCTCCTCCCGATTCCGCTGTAAAGCACACTTCATATTCATTTTAATGAAAAATAGACCGGTGCTTGTTTTCCCCAGTGGGCTTCAAACGCCTCCCCGTGTGTTCTTCATAGCAGTGGGACTCTGAGGCAATTGGACAAAAAAATATATATATATAATTAATTACATAACACGGCCTCCGAAACAACTAGATGAGTGTTCGGAAATTTCGGGTCCGATGTTTCTGATCGCAGCTTTGGCCAGAACTTCGTTTCTTTAACGCGAATATGTGCAGAATCTGACGGAGGACGAGGACAAACGTAGCCGGGAATGAGTCTCCAGGAAGGACAATAGCGCTGAATTAGAGCACGCCGAATTATACGCTTTACCGGCATTTTCTCAACGTTTTTTTCTCCTGCTCGGCCCATTGTGATGCAAACTGGAGGGGAGAGAGAGAGAGAGAGAGAGAGAGAGAGAGAGAGACAGAGACTGAACTGGAACAATGATGAAAGTGTCGCGCTGTAAGAATCAGGGCAGCTGTCGGGGTGTACGTTTAGTAGTGAAGGACAGATCTGACTGAAGATATGTGTGTGTGTGTGTGTGTGTGTGTGTGTGTGTGTGTGTGTGTGTGTGTGTGTGTGTGCGTGTGTTGCAAAGACACTCTACAGCACACAGATAAATGAAGGTGCCATCTGGAACCGAAAATGGTTCTTCAGAGTGATGCCATAGGAGAACAATATTTGGCTGTACAGAGAACCTTTCAAACCAGGGTTCTTTAAAGAACCATTTCCTTAAATAGTTCTTCAAAGAACCCATAAATGGGTCTCAAAGAACCTTCAAAAGATAGTTCTTTAAGGCACCATTTCTGGTTCCACAAAGAACCTTTCAAAGCAGGCATCTTTAAAGAACAATGTCCTCAAATGGTTCTTCAAAGAACCTATTAAGGTCTCTCAAAGAACCTTTTTAAACCAGGGTTCTTTAAAAAACAGTTTTCTTAAAGAGTTCTTCAAAGAACCTATAAAGGAGTCTCAAATAACCTTCAAAAGATGGTTCTTTAAGGCACCATTTCTGGTTCCACAAAGAACCTTTCAAACCAGGATTCTTTAGAGGACCATTTCCTTAAAGAGTTACACAAAGAACCCATAAAGGTGTCTCAAAGAACCTTCAAAAGATGGTTCTTTAAGGCACCATTTCTGGTTCCACATAGAACCTTTTAAACCAGGGTTCTTTAAAGAACCATTTCCTTAAATAGTTCTTCAAAGAACCCATAAATGGGTCTCAAAGAACCTTCAAAAGATAGTTCTTTAAGGCACCATTTCTGGTTCCACAAAGAACCTTTCAAACCAGGCTTCTTTAAAGTACAATGTCCTTAAATGGTTCTTCAAAGAACCTATAAAGGTCTCTCAAAGAACCTTTCAAACCAGGGTTCTTTAAAGAACAATTTTCTTAAAGAGATCTTCAAAGAACCTATAAAGGTGTCTCAAAGAACCTTCAAAAGATGGTTCTTTAAGGCACCATTTCTGGTTCCACAAAGAACCTTTCAAACCAGGATTCTTTAAAGAACCATTTCCTTAAAGAGTTACACAAAGAACCCATAAAGGCTCCTCAAACAAAGCGATGGTTCTTCAGTTGGTGATGGTTCTCCATAGAACCATAAAGAACATTATTTTTCTGCGTGCATGTGTGACCGTTAGTCGCTCAGGGTCAAACCTCCATGTTCACTGATTGAGGCTCTTGGCTGTTTCTTCCTCCAGAGAAACGTTCATAAACACTGTTTATGCGGCATTGGAGCGACGCGGCAACAATACAAGGACAACGCGTCTGTGTTTGGAGATCCTGCACGAAAAAACAGAGGTTTAAAAAAACCACACAACTCTTGAACTGTGAAGACACAGCGCTGCTCCAAAGGCTGCAACGTACCACGAGTCACATTTGCGTTCAAAGTGTCTCTGTGAATCTGTGACCGTATGAAATGAGGAAGAAAGACGAACGCTCCATCTTTTCATTCCCCGATTGGTCTAGTCCAACAATCGGAGATATTCTCTCTTTGTTTTTTTTACAGTGATTAAAAACAGTCGGAAAATGAATCAGAAATAATCAACTAATCAACAAACGAGGTCATCTCCAGCGGCGACGGCGTTTAATTGTCCACTCGAATCCACATTTTAAAAAACACGCCGTCTGAGCGTTTCTGTGCTAACAAAAAGTACCAAAACTTTAAACACGTGTCCCGCACATGACAAAGAAGCGTGGCCAGAGAGTGTGTGTGTGTGTGTGTACTCCGATTTAAACCAACAAAATATAAAGCGACAAACACACACACAGCCGCCGTAACACACTCCTTGCTTCAAAAACACACAACATGCTTCTGTGGATGCTTTTTTCCTCGGCTTGCCGAGTTCCCCTTGAGCTGCGAGGCTTAGCCCAACAGTCGTGTAAAGGATGCATGCTTCTTTTATTTCACTTGCAGCCCCTCGGCCCTCCGCCTCCGGGAATTTTCCCCTCCTCCTCCTCCTCCTCCTCCTCCTCCACTACATCATTCCTCTGGGTGTTTGTGCGGTGTCCCTTGGTTACCGGATAAGAGACCCCGGCGAGCCTCGGAGAGTTAAAAGCCTGCCCCGTCCCGCTCGTACGAACAAGACCATCAATAATTCACTCCTTCATCGGGAAGCATTATCTAACAGCCTTATGAAATTTTTAAATGATTCCCGGTGACAACGCGGAAACCGGGAACAAGGCGCTCCCCCCCCCCCCCGTAAGAGGACACGCCGGGCGGCAACAGATACGTGAAAGTGGACGCCAGGCGTGTCAGACGGATTTTAAACCATTACCTATGAAAATACAGACGTGTGTGTGTCTGTTCTCGTGTGTGTGTGTGTGTGTGTGTGTGTGTGTGTGTGTGTGTCAGAGCAGCACAGAGGTGGAAGCGTTTGCTCGGCTGCATTAACGCCCAGCCTCATTCTCATTGACAGTGAAATCCCTCTAAGCCGAGATCAATTACATCCAGCTCTGCTGTAATTAAAATGTCCTAACAAAGGTCTTAGAGCACAGGACAGGAACCGGCCCGCCGGAAAATAAATATATGTATATACAAAATATATATATATATATACATATATAAAATATATATATATTATATAATATATATAAAATATATATATATACATATATATCAAAATATATATATTTTTTTTAAAGAAATATATATACAGGACTGTCTCAGAAAATTAGAATATTGTGATGAAGTTCTTTATTTTCTGTAATGCAATTAAAAAAACAAAAATGTCATGCATTCTGGATTCATTACAAATCAACTGAAATATTGCAAGCCTTTTATTCTTTTAATATTGCTGATTATGGCTTACAGTTTAAGAAAACTCAAATATCCTATCTCTAAATATTAGAATATCATGAAAAAGTATACTAGTAGGGTATTAAACAAATCACTTGAATTGTCTAATTAACTCGAAACACCTGCAAGGGTTTCCTGAGCCTTGACAAACACTCAGCTGTTATAAATCTTTTTTTTACTTGGTCTGAGGAAATATTAAAATTTTATGAGATAGGATTTTAGAGTTTTCTTAAGCTGTAAGCCATAATCAGCAATATTAAAAGAATAAAAGGCTTGCAATATTTCAGTTGATTTGTAATGAATCCAGAATGCATGACATTTTTGTTTTTTTAATTGCATTACAGAAAATAAAGAACTTTATCACAATATTCTAATTTTCTGAGACAGTCCTGTATGTATGCTCTGTCCGACCCACGGCACCATCTCACAGAGAGAGAGCAGTCTAAAAAGATTAGATTCAGGCTTTCACTGGAAGGGAACGAAGTGGCAGCCATGCTTAAAATAAGTATTTTGTGTGTGTGTGTGTGTGTGTGTGTCCTTAATAGGGTCACGATAGGATTTAAGAAAAGTGTTTCAAATGAAACACAATTGCACAAGTCCATAAAATGAGAGCAAATTCTTATTGATCGATAGCAGAGTACAGACACACCAAACCCCCCAACACCCCCCATCTTTGTTTTTGTAGCCCTTGCTGGGAACGAAAACCAATTATTTGTTCTCTTAAGTACATTTGATGCTCGGCGGAGAGATGACATAATGCTTATGAGTCTCCTAATTAAAGCTCATCGAGATCTGATCTGCTCGGCTGATCAACACCGAGCCTCCTCCTCTCCGTCTTTCTCGCCCTCTCGCTGGATTTAAAGAGGCTTTTTGAAAATGCCGGAAACCAGCAGAACTAAACCAGAAAGTCTTCCTTCTTTCTTCCCTTTGCCAACGATGCTATTTACGTGCAGCGTGTATCTTCTTTTCAATGTTGACTGCCAGAAATCATAAGTAGATTTCACACCGCTGCTGACGAATATATATTTTTTTACATGATAATTCATCATCGTATGAAACCCGAGCATCATCAATAAAATGGCAGCCACCGAAATTAAACTTGAAAGCTGTTCCCCCGCTGCGCCGAGGAGGGGGACGAGTCCACGAGAGAAGAGAGAGAGAGAGGGAGGGAGAGAGAGAGCAAGATGGCTGACTGCACTGACACGTTGCGAAAGCCATCCGAGGTAATAGATTCTCTTTGCCGCCGCGACTCGTTTTCGGCGGCGGCGGCGTCTGCCAATCAGGACCCGGGGAACGTTCCAGGGCCCCCCCGACAATACCTCCTCACCTTGAACACACATTGGCGTTCCCCGTCACGAGACACCAGAGTGACACCAAGTGGGCATCGAGCCGCCATTCGACTGGCGGGGAGGAGAGCGGAGGCTGAACCCGGGGGCCGCCGCTCCCACATGGGCATTAAAGGGCTCTCTCTCTCTCTCTCTCTCTTTATCTATCTCTCTCTCTTTATCTATCTCTCTCTATCTCTCTCTTTATCTATCGCTCTCTCTCTCCTTATCTCTCTCTCTTTATCTATCTCTCTCTCCTTATCTCTCTCTCTCTCTCTTTCTCTCTCTCTCCTTATGCCTCTCTCTCTCTACTTATCTCTCTCTCTACTTATCTCTCTCTCTCCTTCTCTCCTTCCGCCTCTCTCTCTCTCCCTCTCCATCTACTTCCGCCTCTCTCTCACCATCTCCTTTCACCTGTCTATCCCCCTCCCCCTCTCTTTCTCCCTATCCATCTCCTTCCACCTCTCTCTCTCCTTCTACCTCTCTCTCCCCCTCCCTTTCTCCCTATCCATCTCCTTCCACCTCTCTCTCCTTCTACCTCTCTCTCCCCCTCCCTTTCTCCCTATCCATCTCCTTCCACCTCTCTCCTTCTACCTCTCTCTCCCCCTCCCTTTCTCCCTATCCATCTCCTTCCACCTCTCTCCTTCTACCTCTCTCTCCCCCCCCTCTCTTTCTCCCTCTCCATCTCCTTCCACCTCTCCCTCTCTCGCTCCCTCCCCCCCTTTCTCCCTCTACCTCCGCCCTCTCTCTCCATCTCCTTCCACCTCTCTCCCCCCCCCCCCCCTCTCTATACCTATGTCAGATGTGACTCTTCAGACTCTTAGACGATGGATTTCATGATCATTTTGAAATAATCTGCTTTAAAAAAAAACTAAACTTTATTCAATATAGCCATACTGGAAGCTCGGGAAGCAAAATGTTCACGTGAAGGCATTTAATAGAACAATTGGAGCCCCCCCCCCACCCCACACACACACACTCCTCCCCCGTCCACGTGCGCGGGCCCTGCAGATTACTCATTTGGGGGAAATAAAACACGAGGTTCGAGTGCGTAGCCGTTACCATTTCTCTCTTTTCAATCTGAAATGAGTGCATAACAATGTTACACCACATCAGCGGGGGTCATTTGCATTTTTATGTGATTGGTGAATACAGCGGCGGACAGGGAGAGACGTTTCTTCCGTCTTCTTTTCTCCTCCTGCAGTGAAGCATGGCCTGAACCCTCAATTTCTGGGATAATTATATGATACTATTTAGGAATTTGAGGAAGCGAGAGGAGCTTTTTTTTTTTCTCCCTCAGTTGACAGATGACCCGTCAGATACACCTCACGCCAACACAAAGACCCCCGCCTCTAATCTGCACACTTCCTGTGACCCCCCACTATGGGCCGAACCAAATAAAGCACCCTATCTTTGTATCCCCCTGAGAGGCGAGCGGTGTCCTCGTATGCTAATGTGAGCCAGTGTTGGGGGGGGGGGGGGGGGGGACGACAACTCGCAGGTCAGTGCTAATCTTCTGATATATGGAGCCTAAGGACCCCGGGACCCCCATCCATCACACGCCGCCAACGGCTCCCAGCCGAGAGCGCTCCGCTCGCACCGAAAGGGGGTTGACGCGCATCCCAAAGAGACTCGGCGCCGATCCATCACTCAAGGACCCGGCGTCTCTCGAGAGCGAGGGAGCGTCCTACAACGACGCCGAGGAGGGGCCGTGGCTCCGCGTGACCGCCGGACCTGTAAGCCCCGAGCCTCTGTTGATCATTAAACATCCATTTTCGAACCGGTGGGGGAAAGTTAACTGTCATTTTAAAACACAGGAGGTGGTAGATTCACCCCCCCCCCCCCCCTCCGCCTCAGATGTATTTTCTACGGTCAAAAGGAGCAAGGCCATAAATCCGTCCGTCGAGTTAACTACCCGAATGCGTAATCATTCGTTCCAGTCGTCCGTCTCTTTATTTCTGAGGTAAGCCGCAAAATGGCCACGATGGGGTTGTGTTTTTTTTGCAGTTGAAATGAGAAATGTAGCCCAAAGTACTTAGTTAAATAAACAAAATGCCCTTAGCCACCCCCCACCCCCATCCTGCTCCGCTGCTGTGTGTTTTTCTTCTTTCTCTCTAAAAAAAGCCAAATGTGAACAGCTTCGAAGTCGTTTAAAATATATATTTTCTGGAAGGGGAGGAAAAGGGGGCGGGGCAAGGGGGCGTGGCCTCTTATCAGCATCACCAGTAAAAGGTCGGGGTTGGTGTCAGCGCCTCAGAATCAAGAGACTACTTTCTTTTTTTGTGCAACACTCGCCCTGGAAAGAAATCCATCCGAGGAGGAGCCCCCCCCCCCCCCGCCCAGCCTCGACTGAGCCCAACGCCTGCACCTCTCTTCCCCTTCAGCAGCTTTTTATTCTGAATTTTGAACGACCGGACTCGGCGCAGCACGCACACACACACCACACCCCCACACCCACACACACACGCAGCATGATTTCTACTCCACTCGCGGGGGAGTCCTATTCTCTGGGATTTGTCAAAAGCCGTCTGCGTGGGAGAGAAGTCGCTCACGGTGAACAGTCAGCACGACGGGCAGAATATTTTTTTAAAAAAAATTTACACCATCCCATCAGAACAAAAAAAAGTGCTGAACGTCGCACATCGGTGTGAAGAGAGAATTCCTCCTCGAAGACAATCGCATCCGTGTCCTCCATCGCGACTCGTCTCTCTCTCTCTCGCCCCCCCCCTCTCTCTCTCTGTGACCATTTGTTTGTCTTAACTTTTCCCTGCGAGCGTGTCAAGAGGAGCCGAACAAGACAGCTGTCAAACCCGCCCGTCCGTGAGTGAAGGTGGCAGGTGAAGTCCTCTCTTTTCACCCCCCCCCCCCCAACACTCCTCCACCACCACCACCACCTTCCTGCTCCCTGGATTCAAAACTCCCACCGTCTTCGGAGGTTTGGTGGCGTTACTCATTAAAAAAAAGGAGCAAGCTGCTCTTCTCCAGCCGGTTGGGCAGCAGTTATGAACCAGGAGCCAGGACAACCATGAAGGAGGGGGAGGGGGGGGTCCGGGCTCCTACTGCGCCCTCAATGCCATTTGCATTCCCAGGGTCTCCGTGTAATAACATCTCACACGCTGCACTTTCTTTCACTATTAACCTCGACGCTGAACCTCACTTCCAAATCAAAAAGGCACGCACAAAAGGCGCCGCCGCTTTGCGTCTCGAGGGGTCGCAACACGGCGCTCCGTTAAGACATTTTTTCTTTTAAACGGCCCCCCAGGAGTGCAGCGGAACGTCAGCAGAGGAAAGATGCCCGGCACACACACGTCCATCAACATTTAAAAAAAAAAAAAAACCTGAGTCTTGCCGCATTCTTTTCCCTGACAAACAACAACAGCTGCACAGAATGGGGAATAAATATTATCTCTGCGACAGAAAAACAATCAAGACGGCGCTAGGTACTCAGGAGTCGCTCAGCGAGTGCCGCCGCGCCGCCGCTCCGCCTCTACGCCGCCTGAATGTGGAATTACCGTATTTTTTGCACTATAGGGCGCACTTAAAAGCCTTTAATTTTCTCAAAAAACGACAGTGCGCCTTATAATCCGAAGCGCCGTATATATGGATTAATTCTGGTTTTGTTTACTGACCTCTAAGCGATTTTGTGTGGTACGGCGCTAAGTCAAAATGTTTTAGTACGACTTTGGTAAACTACAAAGCCGCACCGCTTGCAGCATTACGGCTACCGTAGCCAGGAGCGTCGCGGAGTAATACATACTGTAGCGACCCTGGGTCAGGAACGCTACGAGACGTAGATGGCTTATAGGGTGTTTATTCAAGGAACATAGAACAAGCTACTGTTGGCCGTAGCCTACGCCAAAACGACAACAAACCGCTGTGAAACCTCAAAACCAGCTTCACGTCTGCTCCGGGTCATAGCTCCGATCCGAACCCGCGGAACACAACAACACACACACAACAACATCACTCGCTGTCCAATCACAGACACGCCTCACAGCTACCAGCTCGTGAGACGTTCACTTACATCCGGACATAACATTTCCCTCAGTCCGTTACAATACTGTGCTTCACCATAATATTACAGTGTGTGTATAAGGATCCCAAAATACAACTGAATAAGGTTGGTAGTTATTGTGAATATGCTCATTAACGTTTGAATAATGTTGCGAATTATTGTGAACGCGTTTAATAAAGTTTGATCGACTGACTTATCTGACTGTTTTTTTCCGCTTAATGCGCCTTATAGTCCGGTGCGCTTTATATATGAAAAAAGATCGAAAATAGACCATTCATTGACAGTGCGCCTTATAATCTAGTGCGCCCTATAGTGCAAAAAATACGGTAAGCACTTTATTTCCGCACGTGAAAACAAAAGTAATTCGGCAGGGGGGGACAAATAGCAGTCAAAAAAAAATAGGCAACTAAAGTTATTTGTAATGATTTCAGTGGGTTCGAACTCCTTGGAAATACAAATATGGGTCTTTTCTTTGTTGGGTGTCTGGTGCTCTTGTGGAGGAATATTGGGGGTTCATATTGTAGCCGGGGGGGATGAAATCTTCACATAGGATTCCAACGTTTCCGCTAAATACATGGCTTCTGGTGTTAGGATATGGCCAATAAATCCTCCCTATCCACACTAAATCGGCTTCCAACACAAACACTTGCTTCTCACACACACACACACACACACACACAACCAACTGCAGTGTCCAAGCAAGCCTGTCAGAAGCCTCCTCCATCCACCACCACCTCCACCAGCAGCAGCAGCCTCTCAGAACAAGAGGAAGGGGGCTGGTAGCTCAAGTTCTCCCTCTTGAAATGCAGACACTTTGATATGGAAATTGGCAGTTCCAAAAACCCGCTAGAATTCACACTCGCATGCATTGAAACCATTTGCGCAATGTGAGATGAGATGGCACTTCCTCCCCAAGACAACACAGACAAATGGGACCAAACACAGCACGTCTGGGGCGGGTGTGAGAGAGAGAGAGAGATGGAGGGGTGGAGGAAGGGAGAACATTTGCTCTCTCTCTCTCTCCCGCCCCCCCCGCCCCCATTCCCCTCTTTTGAAATTCCTACCGTCCCACACATTTGTTTCAAGTAATAGACTTAAGTGTGAGGAGGATTTTCTGAAAGTGCAACATCTCCACTGGCCGGTAAAGCGTCTCGTCTGCGACCCGCCGGCAGTTCAGATGAGCCTTTTTTTTTTTTTTCCACTTCAAGAATCACTGATCCCAGCCAAGTCCCAAGGAGACTCTTCCTTTATCGAGATCTCCCCCCCCCCCCCCCAAAATGGCTGGAAAAACTTCTACGCACACGAACCGGAAAAAATAAATAATGAATAATTTTTAAATGCACAGATTTCCCAGTTCTGGTTGGCGGGTCGATTTCTCACGCCGTGCATGAGCCTTATATAACGTTGCCGCTCTCAGGAGATCAAAACCCAATCGCTGAACGCCTTTTTTGGTTTGCTTTCATGTTCGAAAACCGCTGGATTCATCATCATCATATATATATCTATAGATATATATCTATAGATATATATATATACTTCCCCTGCAGGACAGCTGTTATATAAGTACATGCAGAGCGAGAGGGACACTCGCATATCCTAACTTGTCAGTTATATAAGGTTGCACCACTATCCTGATTTGGCATTGACAGTATGGATCATGGATAAATGATATTTAACCTTGGTACTCCACTCTGCCACTGTCGCTCTCTCTCTCTTTGGGGGTTTCTTACTGAAGTCTATGCGGCCCTATTTCTAAAAGCTTCTCGTGAGAATGAGATATGGTTCCCTTCACCCTGTAAAAACTCTACGTGTGTGTGTGTGTGTCCCATCATCACACATGGCTGGCTCAGGTCTGTGAATTATACATGCGCTGTGAAATGATCTTATTTTATAGCCGCAAAATGGAGAAGTAAATGGAGACAGTAACTGACATCCAACTACTTAGCTCCCGGTGTCCTGGAACTGGGTGGAGATGTTTGTGTGAGCTCTTCCTTTTCTCTTTTTTCTCTTCCATCCTTCACCGTGTTGTCACGCCAAATATATATTTTAAATCAATTCCCAATTGGCTTTTGACTCATATCCCGTAAAACTGTTATTTTACATGCAAAATAATCCCATGTGTTACTGCTGAAATATAAGCATTTTCACAAATTGACATTAATCACTAAATATGCATCCTTCAGTGGCTTATTAATTGAATTTACACACACATATATATAAATATATATATGTTGTTGACCCTAATAGCCAAGCAAACTTCATAATAATAATAATAATAATACACGTCTGGAGGCTACACACACACACACACGCACACATACAACAGAATAGCATCACACACTCAGTGTGGACCACGTATTGATCTCATCACAACAGTTTTTAAACTGCTGGAGGAGCTCGTGGGCCCGATTTCCTGACATTTGCAGATGCATCATAACCCGACATCATAACTCTGCATCATAACCTTTCATCGCCCTTAAAAGACTTAAAACATCCTCTTTAAAAAAAATGTTTTTAAAAAGGTCTACTTACTGTGGGGTCGCAGCGCCGAAATATGGATCCGGGCATGGGGTGTGAATCTCGGATCAACAACCAGGAGCTCCCCCGCTCCTCTCTTTTCTACCTTTTTTCTTTTTTCTTCTTCTTCTCCTTTTTTTTCCCCAACAGAAAACTATGAGGGTCTCACAAAGACGGCCGGGGCTCGGCTGCGTGCTCACACTTTCTTCCCGGCAGGTATCGGCTCCGGGGCCGGGCGAATAGCTCCATGGCGAGGGGGGCTGTGTTCAAAAGTAACGCTCGTTAGCACCACCAGCCACCTCGCGCGTGCACCCTGGCTCCGTCCGACGGAGAGAGAGAGAGCGAGAGAGCAAAAAAGAGAGAGAGTGAGAGAGAGACTGCCTAAAAAGGAACACTTCAAGGAGACGAGATGCGCCGCGGTCTCTGTGCAAAAAAAAAAAAAACACCAACAAAATTTAAAACCGAAAACTCCCGAGCTTCACCGAGTCTGTCTCGGAGGCTCTCCGGTGGCCCCTCCGCCGGTTTTCACGGTTACAGCCCGAGGGTACGAGACCTGTTCCGTGTCTGGCTCCTAGTCGGTGCTTCTCGCCGGTCGTTCCCGCTGCAGCTTCATCCACACGCCGCGCAGACGGTCGGAGCTTTCAGCCGGACTGGAGGCAGCCGAGGCAGCCGAGGCGGAGGAGGAGGAGAAGAAGGAGAAGGAAAACCCGGCGCGCCGGTCACCCCGCTCTGCAGCAGCTGGCTGCGGAGGGCGGGGAGCAAAACGCGGAGCGGAGTACGGTGGCCCGGGAGCGGATCCCTCCGCGCTCCCTGTGACGGACGCGTTAGCCCGTATCTCGAGTGCTCAGATGTTCTGCTGTGTTTCCCCACGATCTGAAACAAAAACCCACGCGCACAGGGATGTGTAATCAGGAGTGCATCCCCCCCCCCAAAACACCTTACTGTTCATTTGTATTGTGTGTATACCTGTGTGTGTATACATGTGTGTACCGTGTGTATACATGTGTGTATACCTGTGTGTATATATGTATGTATACCTGTGTGTATATATGTATACCTGTGTGTGTACCTATGTGTGTATATATGTATACCTGTGTGTGTATACATGTATGTATTCCTGTGTATATATGTGTATACCTGTGTGTATATATGTGTGTGTATATATGTATACCTGTGTGTATATATGTGTATATATCTATACCTGTGTGCATATATGTGTGTACTTGGGTGTGTATACATGTGTGTATATGTGTGTACATGTGTGTATACCTGTGTCTATGCGACCTTGAGTGCCTTGAAAGGCGCCTTATAAAATAAATGTATTATTATTATATATACCTGTATTTATACCTGTGTGTATATATGTATGTACACCTATGTATATGTGTTTATATCTGTATGAATATGTGCATGTATACCTGTATGTATACCTGTGTGTATGTATGTATACATATATGTACCTGTGTGTACCTGTGTATATGCCTTTGTATAACTGTGTGTATGTGTGTGTACTTGTTTGCATACCTGTGTATACATGCGCGTCTAGATTTAAAAACATAAATGGCGGAGGACAGGTAAAGCAGAATGCATCGCGGCGGCGATGACATCACGTTTCATCCGGCGCCTTTTTTGTTCGACAAGAGGAGCTGAGGGTCCCGTGACCACGGAGGTGAATCCTCCACTCGGAACTCGGAACTCTTCCACAGGAGCTCAGCGTCCAATCAGACGGCCCGGAGGAGCACCAAGTCGTACGAAGAAAACGACAGACGATGAATCTGCGTCTGACTCTGACTGATGAATCCCTCAAGTCGAGCGCTCTGTTGTTCCGTCGTCCCGCTGTTGATCAGACAAAGCGAGCTATTCTGAAATGTCAAACGGGGAAATTTAATAGAACGTTTTATTATTAATTTTTCCGTGCTTCTATTGATCAAACGACAGTTCGGAAATATTGCGAGATTGACGGAAAACCGGCGCTTTTTTTCATTTTCTGTGTGATGTACAACGTAAACAATCAAACATTTGTCGGTTGCAATATGAACAATAACCAACGCACAAAGTGTGTGTCAGTAATGTTAAGCGTATGAGAATCAATGCATAGCAAGTGAGGGGGAATCCAGCTTTGTTATTTGCAACGTTGCCGGCAGGCGAGTACGCAGAGAGGTGAATATACAAAAGCATGAATATCCACCTTCTGAAGGACAACGGCAATAAACAACTTGGAGGCTTCGCCCTGAACCTTCACCTCGCACGACATAAATCAAAACCTGCACCTGAGACTATTAAATCACGCCAGCGTTCTGGACCCAGAAAAGCTTTTTTTGATAGAAATGTTGTATTTTCTGCATCAAATTCAAAAGTGCATTGGAGATTTATGCATATCATTTTCACTCCTACACTTATGACGGCCACTAAAAGGTTTTTAATCGCCTGGTGCAAAAAACTTGGGAACAGTGGGAAAGCCGAGCGGACTATGCGTCTGAATGCATTTTATGATAATATCGTCCTCTTTACAAATAGATGTTATTGTCTGTTTTTTAACTGAATACAGATTCAGTCAGACTCATATGGAAGTCCATTTCCACCACAAAAAATAATAATTTAAGGGATAGAAAGACAAAATTCTGAGACTTTTTATCTCATAATTATGACTTTATCTCATAATTAAAAAATGTAGTGGCGGAAATGGGCTTCACAAGGGCAGAAAGAGACAAAAATCCGTCCAGCCAACAGTTGAAGGTGAACGGGATCAGGTGAGGATTTAAAAATGTTTTTTATTGCTTCTTAACAGCTCTCAACATGGCGACGGCCGAGCCGGCGGGCTCACAGCTAACGGACGCCAAACAGCTGACGGAAAAATTAGCTGACGGAGCGATTCATGTGAGTCTTCTAGTTACTACTTGAATAAATTAGTTTATTTATTTCGATCAGCAAAATATACAACCACCAGGAATTTTTAAAAAAGAGGAAAGATACATGTGGCTGACCGGAAGTGTTCAGGCTGAAGCTAACGAGCTTATGAGTGCCCTGACCGTTGATTGCTTGAAAACTTGTTCCGAAGAGCCTTACATATGAAACAAAAGACAAACACACAAAAACAAAACAAACAAAAACAAAACAAACAAACCAGAAATTCAAGCATTTGTCCCCATGAAGCGTGACTTCTTATACCGTCAACTATATACTTCTCCAGAGGCATGTTTTTAAACTTTAAAAAAAAAAATCACCAGATTTGTACTTTCTTCGATGACAATGTCTAAGAGTATTCTCACTATTCTCACTATTTTTTGTGCACCCGTTGGAAAGTGTAAATATTGTACAAACATTGTATAAATGTAATCTTATGTTTTTAGGTTTGTTTTATGACGTCTGCCTCTCGGGAATATACAGATGAAAAATAGCATCTTGGCTAATAACTCTGGCACATTTAAAGAAATGTTTTTTTATTAATGTTAAAAAAAGGTGTCAATGCTAGCAATGCGATGGAGTCCCCTGCACACTAAAGAAAACCCAGTGGTTAGCTAGCTAGTGTGACATAGTGAATATGGAACTTTCAATAGCCAGAATACATGGTGCTAAAGAAATAAATATCTTATCCTGGTCCACAGCTTTAAGCAAAATTCAACAATATATATAATTGTAATATAATATAATACATTCCATAATATAATATCTGGAGATGTATGAGGGGGGTGGGCGTCGCCAACAGTGGGAGGGGGGTCAATTAACAATATGTATGTGTGTGTATGTATTAGGGTATGCAGGTATGTGCATATATATGTTAATATGTGTGCAGGTTTTTGCATGTCTACCCGTATTTATATATACATATATACATATATATATATGTATATATATATATTGGTTTTTTAAAGTTTTTTGTCAGGGTACCTTTGTATACGTACAATGTGTACATCTTTTCCTTTGCATGTGCATATCTCGAAAACAAATAAAAGATTTTGATCACAAAAAAAATCATGTTTACTTTTCCTTATCAAATAAATAAAAGAAGAAAAACAGCAAAAAACAAAGGTTGCTGAGCGTCCGTAAAGACGCCATCAGTCAGCCGGATAACCGCCGTATGAGCGCGGGGCAAAGCGGCGGGTGGTGGATGGAGGTAGATTTGTGTCTTTATTACGCAAACAAACAAAAGAAATGTTTTGAGAGCAAATGTCTCGCTTGTCAGTAAATGAATTGTTAGTTTTGCTTAAGAAATTTAATTTGTTGCTGCAAATTAAAAACATTTGCTTTTAAATTAAAAACATTTGCTTACACACGAGAAATTTGCTCTCAAAACCTTTTTTTATTTTCCACCAATGCTCTGGATCCTGTATATTGCCCCTTTAACCCTCCTGTTACCTTCAAATTTACTAACATCTTTTACCCCTGGGGTGAATTTGACCCCAGCAATTAAAACCCAGAGAAAATTATTAGAATTTATATTGTTTCCCAAGTTTAAGTGTGAGGTATGTTTGTTTGTTGTTTGACTACCTAAATAGCCCTTTAAATAAATAAAAAGGTTGAAATTGCTTATATTCTTTACACAGTGAAAAACAGCCTGGGGTCAAATTGTACAGGACATTGAAAACATATCATTATGTGAATTTTATGTTCACCCAATTTTCCCCAATAAATTAGGAAAAGTCATGAAATATGAATTAAAAAAATAATTATGTCGATCTTTTTTTTTAGAGACGTTAAACATTGAATGGGGTCAAATTTACCCCAAAGGTAATAGGAGGATTACATACGAAGAGAAGAAGTCCCGAGCAGAAGAAGCTGTGGAGGCTTTAGCATCCGTGCAGATTGAAATAGGAACAGGTTCCCGTTTCAGTGTCAAGTGCACAACAATGCCCAGAGCTGGAATTAACAGGTGTGTGTTTGCTGGAGCAAAAGCTATTCTGGAGACTTCACAATAGAAATAGAAGGTTGGCTCCACTGAAATTGGATCACAGTGCATCAGCTGGACTGGAAAAAACAATTCAAAAATCGAAAAGTATTTGGGCTACAAACAGTTTGTCATGCAACACTGGGGACATTGGCTAAATGGACATTTAAATTATTTAATTCTTCTTCAGGGGCAAAACTATTTCAAGTGTGAATTAAATATGTTGGGGTCTAAAATATGCAGTTGTTATTCCTGTTCATATAGACTTTTTTGAGGGAAATTATTTAAGAGAAGCCTCATTGAGATAGAAAAACTCTTTTACAAGATTATCCTGGCCAAGACGAGCAGTAGCACATTAAACAACCATATAAACATACAATATAAAACAATGACAGACTATAAGAAATAAATAAAAATAAAGATTTTTATTTTTATTTTTTAGATCACAGCGAGTAAAACCAAAACTAACTCAAGAAAAATAATATAACAATAAGACAGACCACTGTTTAACGACAGTGTATATCACATGTGGGCATGTACATGCACATGTACCTGTGTGTGTTATTACCTAAAGTAAATTAAGGTATTTAAATAATAACCCCTTTATGCATTAATGTGTGGAAGAGACTGAGATTATTCTTTTATGTGTAATCAGGCGTGACCTAAACGCTGCTTTCTTTCTTTCAATCCTTATATTTTAAGTTTTTACAAGTTACACATTCTCAGACAACAAAAAACAACAAATAAAGAAAAAATTAAGACAAGGACAAAAAAAACATGGACATAAATGAAACATAAATCATCATCCACCATATTTAGCATACTATAACAATTGTATTTATATCATTCTTACCACCGTTTTATTTTATTTATTAACTTTGTTCAACTAAATATAACAAATTAATACATACATATAAATATATTACTTGGTATTATTTTATTTCTTAACTTTGTTCAACTAAATATAACAAATTAATACATGCATATAAATATATTGAGTTGTTATTGTCGTTGCACACCAGCAGCTTGGTAAAAATAAATAAATAAACAGGAATTGCAATTCAAGCGTAAACTATTTTACGGCAGTGACTAACTGGTTAAAACTTAAAAGTATTTAAATATATAATGTACTGAATACTAAATAGTATAGATCGGCTCCATTGCCTTTGATATCCAGCTATTTTAGAAAGTTTCAGTCCAATATCCCAATTAGTATTTCTCCTCACGGTCCAGGTAGTTATTGATTTGAACATTTCTTGAGCAATAATACCTCACAGAGAGGCTATATATATATATATGTATATATATATATATATTATAATTATTTATTTTCTTCAAAAAAGCCTAGTTGATCAGAAAGAAAAAAATGTCTCTAAACTGCATAATGTTGAAATATTCTAACATTATTATTTTAATAGGAGAGAAACCACAGAGTGCAAAAAGGCCATTGCGGGCGCATTACCAGTCTTGCAAGTTTTTTTAGATTATGGGTCAGTATATTTTGGTTATTGTGTTTCTTTTTTTAACGGAAGAATACCATGGAGGTATTTATGTGTAATACATTCCCAAATTCTCCACAGATGCTTGACTTTAACTGATGAAATCATCCGTGATGCCAATAGGAATGTTTTTGCATCGACTCATATGAAAAGGCACACCATGGCTCCTTTGTTGGTTACAATAAAATAAAAAGTTTTTAAAACGGGGCAAATTGAATCCTGATATTACCGTCAGTGAACGGAAACCAAAATTGTAACCGACTTGGCACCCCCAAAAAACATGAAACTCTAACCGAGTTGACTGGAAATGATTCGGCTTTGTCGATGGAATTACACTTCAAAGCTGAAAGCCCATTCCCATTTTTACGGTGAGCTGCAAAACATTAGCATTAAATTGCCATTTGCGAAATATGATATAAACCCGACGACAAACAGGACGGCGGCGTTTTTCGGGGGGGGGGGGGGGGGGGACGGCAGATCCCCAATTATTTAGTCATGATTTGTTGACTGCTTCGGATGCGCGAGCTGCAGGCACCATATTTGTTTTTCGGGGTCTCTGGGAAAAAACACACAAAAAAACAGGAAGAAATAAATGTATTTCATCATGTTCTGATGAATTCAGTCAGCACATTAAGGCTATTAGAACCCATCACGCCCGTGATAAGCCAAAGCAGCACAGCGCACTAATGGCTCATGAAATGTGCAATGTCTACCTGCACTATACGGCCAGCTGTGTCCTCATTGTCAGCAAGAGGTGTTGCGCAATATCTAATATGCCGTCTGAGCTCTATCGTTTTACCTCTAAATATAAAGACTCCGTTGTAATTCCACAACAATCGATGTGCTGGAAGGAACACGATCTGCCCAGCTGGATGCGGGTTGATGGTAACATTTTTCCTCAGGTTTCTAAAGTTCAGCCCCCATGCAGCTTTTTCTTTTGAATGTGATATTGTACGTAAGAGCTTTTAATTCCACCCCCTCCAACGCGGGGATTATTTTTAGAGCCTTTACTTTTTTTTCCGTCATTGTAATAAAAGAGCCACCTCGGTGGTTTAAAATTCAGGGCGAAGGACATATTTGCTCGTCGGTGGCCCAAGTTTGTGACGATTACTTCCCCTAAATATGACTTCTCCTCTCTTCCTCTCCGGAGCACAGCCGAGCCAGTGGTCTCCGTTACACATGGCTTCAATAAAAAAACAACCCCCCCCTTCCCCCCCCGAGCCGCATGGGGGGAAATGCGAATTTGGGTCAAATTTACCAGGTGGAAAGTGAGAGGATTAGTGCCGAGCTCGCATGTTTTTCCGAAAGTGCAGTTGGACATAATGAAGTACAGAAGAGTAAAAAGAAAACAGATGTAACGACGCTGATCCACTGGCACATATTTCTTATTTAGAGAGACGATGTTTCTGTGCGGCCTGCGACTGAACGCGTAAACTCTCCCATATTAACTGACCCAGGAGAGCCGGCGTGGCTCCCTGGTGTTTTATTCATTGTGGTCAATGCAGTATATATGTAAATACACGCAGCCGCTTCTCGTCTCTGTTTTTTTCCCTTTTTTGTTGAGGACCGATGAAGTTGTCAGAAAATGCTTTGCTTTGCTTTTTTTTGCCGCGGCCCGTCATTCTCGTCTGCGTTCGGTTTGCAATCAACCCCCCCCCCCACCCCCCCTCCCCCAAATGTAATAGCACAAAAGAACTACAAAGTTTTTTGCCGCTGAGTCGTCAAAAAAGAGTGTAAATAAATTTCACTGCGAGAGGCCAGACGTTATCATAAGAACCGACTGCGTGCTGTAAATTATAGGTCTTTATGAGTCCGGCGTGAGCCAAATTGAAATTATAGCAGCACAGAAACAACATCTTCATGTGTACTTCCCAAAGTGTTTGCCGGAGCTCAACTTCCACTTTGGACTGCAGCTTTTGCTGACTCCATTTCTGTTAATTAACACTGGGGAGAATAATTGCCTCTCACACACACACACACATTTATTCACCTTCGATTGCTCATGAAAAACTGCTGCTTTTCTCTGCATTTTAGATTCAAGGGACAGTTCACCCCAAAATAAAAAACATATATTTTAACCTCTTTCCTGTAGCGCTATTAATCAATCTACATTGTTTTATAGCGTAGAGATATCCGCCCTCGCTCGATTATAATGGGGCTATATGGCACTGGGCTTGTACCCCAAGAAAAGAAAATACATATGGAGTAAAACACAGATTAGCACTTCAGTGGCACTTAAATAGCTCTTATTATGGTACTTTTGTAGTTCTACTATGTTAAGGAAATGTTACTTTCTGTATTCTTGTTGTTCTTAGTTTGTACTCTAGGTTGAAATGCACTTATTGTAAGTCGCTTTGGATAAAAGCGTCTGCTAAATGACATGTAATGTAATATGGGAACTCCTGTGCGACACCGAGATCTGTGGATCCTCTCGAGTTGCCGGATATCGCGACGTCTCGAAAAACGAAACATTACCGGTGAGTTTTTCCAAAGCATATAAAAATACAGATCGTGTGTGTGATTGTGTGTGGCTAAGCCAGGTTCAGTATAAAGAAAGTTCTTATCGGTGGGCCTATAGACTCGGAAAGCACCGTTTCCCAAGCAGCACACGTAGACTTGCTGCTTCAATCATTTCCAGCAACCAGAACCAATGTCACTGTCTTGTCAGGTATAGCTGCCGTTAGCTAAAGCTTCCGCAGCTCGTATCTTTAGCATCGGGTCACCGAGGGGGCTCGTGAGGAGGCGGAGGCGTTTTAGGACAAAGACGGTAATAGATGGATTCATCTCCGTCGCGCAGGTCTTCTAGCGTACGCTCTGTGACCGAGTAGGCAGGCTGATCTTTACCACCTCCAAACCGGATTAAATTCTCGAATTGGAGTTTCAGGGTAAGAACGGCCGTCGCTTTGAAAATTGCTTTCCTGTTGACGATTAGCTTCGAGAAACACAAGAGAAATAGCGGCTCCAAATGCCTTAAAATACAATATCAACTCCCCTTCTTGCGAATGCAAAGATCAAATGCTACATTGGATTATTGGAGCGAAAATTACATTATTTTGGGCTGTTTTTTTTCACGTTGGTATTCCCGCAGCCACGGAGAGAGAGGGTGTCAGAGTTCTTCACCTCTACATGGTTTCCTTTTCTCTCTCTTTTGTCCTCTCGTGCATTGTGTGTGTGTTCGCCTCTCCGAATGTGGCGTTCACATCATGGGCCAGAAAGCTGGTGTGGTAGCGTGGGGCGTTTCAACAAACATCCATGCGGTAAATAAGAGGGTAGCTGGGCATGCTGCAGTAAATATGTCTCGAGTCATTATTAGGTGGTTTTACTCATTAAGATCAAAAGCCACAACTTTAAAAGCAATGCTTTCACTTTAAAAAGGGAAAATACGAAACTCAAAGGAGTTTTTTGGAGCATTTTCTATAGGATTTGATAAACGCTCTTGTTCCACGCACTCTTTTCTTCATGCACCGAGGGGAAGCTAATTCTTTGCTGGCATCCATTTCCCCAGCTTATTGTGTGGAGTGGCTTTCTATAGTTTTGTAATCACAGGGCAGCATCAAAAAGGGTGGGAATTATCATGATCTTGATGGGCTTGTAATGACGGTTCCCGTGATGGAACGGGCTCGATTATAAGGCTCAACCACAAGTGAACTCTACCACATTCACGGGAAGACAATGATTGAGTTCAATGAGGACAAGGAGACTAAGTTTGCACCAGCCATTCATGGAGACATTACTGAAATTGTGTGTAGCCTATAGTTCTTACCGTTTCTAATTCATTAAAAGAATCAAGTTAGCGCCAATAACCTTTGAAGCTAAGGAGCGTGGAAAAGTATGCTAACGTTAAATGTGAAAGACAGTTAGCCTGACAAATTAGCTTAACATTTTGAGGTAAACGATTGCGTTCTTGTTGACTTCACATGTTCAGGAGGCAGTGTGTGTTTCCTCCGGCTTCCTCCGAGAGTCGAAAGATGTGAGGCGGAGGTCAATTGAGGACTTTAAATTGCTTGTAGGTGTGAATGTGAGCGTGAATGGTCTCTTTCTCTGCGCATTGCAATGGTCTGGCTAATGTCTCGCTAGCTACCAAGCACTAGTTAGACATTAGCTCAGTGGACTGTAAAAATCAGACTGAGGAATGTCTTTATTTTTCAAAGAAAAGCAGTTTTTTTTTCAATGAAGAAAACATTAAATTAATCAGAAATACACTCTCTACATTGTTAATGTGGTAAATGACTATTCTAGGTGGAAAGGTCTGGTTTTTAATCTCTATATAGAGTGTTCTAACAGTACATTGTGTTACCGCCTTAGAAGACTAGCAGAGGGTTATAAAACCCTTGAAACCCCTTTTTATGTGAGCGGAGCTGAAAACAGTTATGCTGGTGAGAGAACCTATAAAACTGGCCTTCCTTTGAGCGACAAGTTTGAAGAACAAAATTTAAAATTTAAGTAATTATTTCTAACCTTGTCAATGTCTTGACTATATTTTCTATTAATCTGAGAAATAAAAGTGTGTTTTTTACGAAATTATCTGGGTGACCCCTAACTTTTGAACGGTAGTGTACATTTCCCCATTTTGCAATCTGTAAATTTCCAGTGAAGACTTACACTACCGTTCAAAAGTTTGGGGTCACCCAGACAATTTCGTGTCTTCCATGAAAAATCACACTTTTATTGATCAAATGAATATAAAATATAGTCAAGACATTGACAAGGTTAGAAATAATGATTAATATTTGAAGTATTAATTTTGTTCTACAAACTTCAAGCTCAAAGGAAGGCCAGTTGTATAGCTTATATCACCAGCATAACTGTTTTCAGCTGTGCTAACATAATTGCACAAGGGTTTTCTAATCAGATATTAGTCTTCTAAGGTGATTATCAAACACAATGTACCATTAGAACACTGGAGTGGTAGTTGATGGAAATGGGCCTCTATACACCTCTGGAGATATTTCATTAGAAACCAGACGTTTCCACCTAGAAGAGTCATTTACCATATTAACAATGTAGAGAGTGTATTTCTGATTAATTTAATGTTATCTTTATTGAAAAACAGTGCTTTTCTTTGAAAAATAAAGACATTTCTAAGTGACCCCAAACTTTTGAACGGTAGTGTACATTACAACTAAGCTAAGTTAAAAATGTTCAAAAGAACCGATGAAAGAGACTCGACCTGAAAAGACCAACGTCGAACGTAGAAAAAAAATGTATTTCTTAAATTACAGTCGTACAGAAACTCGTACTCACACGTGCAAACAGGCGTCGAGACAATACAGAGAGCACAGGGTACTCAATTATTACGTTGGGCCTTTAAAGTTTCCTTGGAGGTGGATCCGAATTTAATAGCGGTACAGTATGTTCTGCTTTCGACAAGTTCCAGTATATAGACCTCCATTTGTCCCCCCCCCCCCCCCCCCCATGAGACAGTCGACTGCAGACTCCGCCGACAGAAGTTAGATCAAGCATAGAAAGCGAATCCACCTCTCTACAATAGATACAATCTGACAAGAAACATGGATCCAGACTTGTCTCCTCTCTAGATCTTTTTTGGCTCACAGGACTTTGCCTCGCCCGTCTTCGGGACGTCTGTAGAAATGCTCTTATATTGGTGGGGGGGGGGGGAAACACAGAGCAAATAAAAGTAATGTACCAGAGTGACTGCTTTCCAGCTGTGTGATTTGCTCCAAAAATATCAGCGTGTCTCCGCCCCGAAAAACAGTCTTATCGGAAGAAAGCATCTCAATCTAAACTTGAGAGTTTTAAAGCACTTGGTAAAGCACTTGGGGAACATTTGTTTTAATTTACTTTTCCAATGGGGAATGTTTATCTTAGCGTGTAGTCATGTTGTTGCTCTGTTGTTCTGCAGCGAGCCTACCCTCTTCCACATATGAGGCAGAAACGGCGAAACATTGGAAACAGATGCTCATTGTTCCGGAGTTAAAAAGCCGAGGAGGGGGGGAAAGAGGAAAAAAAGAGAAGAAAACAAGATTTACAGCGTCTAATGACTCCATTCAACGGGAGCTGATAGTTTTCTTCATACTGTTTTCTGTTCAATTCCTCAGTTGGATCTTTTTCTTTTCAAAGGAATACAGACGGAAGGAAAGAAAACTATATAACGCTGGCAGGAAAGAAAGAAAAAACACGGTAGAATAAAGCGGTAAATGCGTAGCATAACATCATGCAGTAGGCGGTGGTTAACTTTTTAGGAAAAAGGGAAGTGGGTCATCTTGACGTGCCAGCGAAAAGGAATCCCGTGTCACTCAAGTAGGAATTCTGGGACCGCCTCTATTTTTAGCACCTGGAGCTCGGATGCATACCACGCCGCAGTTTAACCCCGACGCACAAACACAGGCGCAGGATGAATGGCGAATCCGCCATAAACAGGAAGGTGTTGCTCCCTCTTTCAAAAGGTCGGTTGGAAGTCATTCAATCGCGAGGAAAATGGAGTGAAATAAATCCCGCTGTGCAAAAAACAAACAAGGAGGCCTCGATGTGACACAGGCGATGTTTATGGCGGTTCGGGACTTTGAAGCTCGTCCTTAACCCCCTTTTTTTTCAAGCTATATTTTCTGTCCATCTGACACTAATGACAACGGTTTCTCAGAGAGAGCGTCTTTATGTCGTCTGGGAGAAAAACTGAAGCGCAGGGGGGGTGAGGGCATGGGGGGGGGGGGGGTGAGAGAAAACATTTTCTCAGGGCTTTCTTTGAGTGTACGGACCGTGTTTGATTGACATCTCCATCGCTCTCCTGTCTGGTAGCTATCCGTTTTTTTTTTTTTTGGGGGGGGGGGCGGGACAAATCGCACCGTCTCCACGTTTTCCTTGGTTCGTGAAGTCATTCCCAGCGTTGTGCTTCAACATCTTCAGCCCGAGTCCCCTGCCAAACACACCCACACAGGTGCGTGGGCGTGTTTGGCAGGGGACTTTAAATAACAAAAGAGAAAAATTTATGAGTCATATGCTGCAACGTGGGCGTTTCAGCCAATACTATTTCTGCTCGAGTAAACACGTGAAATAACGTGTCGGAAAAAGCAAACAAACACGGATGCTTCAGTTCAGCCAATGTCCGCAGCTGAAGGCAATGAAACGTATGTCGTACGATATTGGGGAAATTCTAGATAATTACTTTAAAGTGATATTCAATATTGAAAGTCGGTACAGCTTATTTGGGGTTAGACGCAATTGGTTTGTATCTGATTTCACATCTAAGCGCCGCTAATATGCAACATGTTTAAATTAGCCGCGAGGGCGGGGTCACCATCTCGGAGTAAAGCCTGAACACTAAGTCAGAATAACACGAGGTTTTCCGGTTCTTCCAGTCGACTTTCAAAGCCTCGCAGGAGCTGCAGTTGCTGAGCGTTAACACGACGGCCTCTCGCCTCCGTTAAAGGTCGCTTGTGCGTAAACGTGCGACAGAAAACCTCCGTATTGCGTTTTAGCAACAATTCAATTCAATTCAGTTTATTTGTATAGCCCAATTTCACAAATTACAAATTTGTCTCGGAGTGCTTTACAATCTGTACATACACATAGACATCCCTGCCCCCAAACCATCCATCGGACCAGGAAAAAAAATAAATAATAACCAAAGGGGAAAAAACCTGGAGGGAGAGGAGGGAGAGGATCCTCTCCCTCTCCTAGGGATGGAATAGATATAATGTGTATGTAAGACAGATTGAGTTTAGTTTAATTAAATAAATGAATATGACAGAGTGAATGTAGTAGTAGAGTAGATATATTCATAGACCTCCACGATCCATCAGGCAGATCCATCAGGCAGGTGGGGAGGAGGAGGGCGAGTCTCAACAGGACAGTGGCGCGTACAGCAGGAAGCACGATGACCACGACCCAGACGATCCATCAGGATAGGCAGATCTATGTAGGGTCTCATAGGGTCCGAGGACCCCATGAGTCAAAAGTCAAAAAGGAGAAAGGGAGAAAGTAAGAGTTGATTGAGAGATGAAAATTCAGAGAAAAAATAGAAAGAGAAGAGAAAAAGAGTGCATCCTAAAACCCCGCATCCTAAAAGCCTATGGCAGCCATATCAAGGCTGGACCAGGAGCAACCTGAATCAGCCCTAACTATAAGCTCTGTCAAAGAGGAAGGTCTTAAAAGGTCTTACTTAGGTGACTGTCTTCTGCCTCTGGACTGTGGTTCCATAAAAGAGGAGCTTGATAACTGGTTCCATAAAAGAGCAGCTCTATAACTAAAGCTTCTGGCTCTCTCTTACATTTAAGACTCTAAGTACTACAAGTAGTCTAGTGGGCAATATGGTAGTGGGTGGGTGTGGTAATGATGGAGCTCACAAGATCTTAAGATATGATGGAAGAGAAGAATTTTAAAGTGATTCTTGATTTTACTGGATTCTTGCAAAGGATTCTTGCGAGTTGATGAGCAGCCTCTGCAGAGGTGAGTGAGCATCTTGCTGCAGCATTAGTGATAGTTTGGAGGAGAACTGTTTCAATGAGAGGCTGAGAGGAGGTTAATTAAGATGTTTGCAGAGGCCAGCAGTAATCCAGTCAGTCTCATCTTTTGAAGTAAGTTTGACTGCGATTTTTTGATTTTTTGATGAAGAAATTGAAAGATTTTTGAGATTTTTGAAAGTTAAAGTGAAAGTCCTGATTTGCAGTCCTAAGGAAAAGATAAGCAAGTGGTGTTGGAGATAATCAAAGATTGATCCAAGATATCATCACGATACCGAATCTTACCAGGGTACACCACACAGAAATTATGCTGGTTGCTGAGATCTTCATCACCAATAGATTATGTTAATCTTTTTATTATTGAGAAGTTGTAATTTATCCATTTTTTAGGTCATCCATTTTATGTTTTTATTTGCTTAGTTGTTTTGTCTCTTTTTTTTGCTTTAGTTTTATGGAGTTGCTTATTAGTTATAACAATGAAAGATAATGGATATAAATATAGTTTATGCATAAGGCATAATAATATTGGATAAAGTTGGTCCTTGTAAGGAACCATCGGGAACACGGTAGCACAGAAATAAAACTGGGTGATAAAAATAGATCGATCGGAACTATCGACAAATAAATAAAATGAAACCAAATTGAAATCAAATAAAAATAAAACCAAAATGATAACACAATGTCAAATAAGTCAATGTCGTGCGGAGTCTTAAGGTCTGCAGCTGACCAGGACAAGTAGATCTGGACAGAGAAAAAGGCCATTTCGAGTGGTTTGTAATTTTCAAGCCATCTGCCAGCCATTTGTGGTTTTCTATTTCTGATTGAAATTTCAGTGATGTTTCAATGATGTTTCTAAATCTAATAAATCCGATTTAAAAAATTAGAGTGTTGATTTAAGAGGACATTCAGGAGGATCTCAGGATCTGGAGTTAGGTTAGAGATCGGGTGGAGAGGGGTTCTTCAGGAGAGGTTTGAGGCATGAGAATAGAGTCAAGTTAACGTACGACACCCTTGGACTTTGAGCAGATCTACATTAAGAATAGAGCAGAGACACATTGATAAGAGTCTGGTAGAGCGCGAAAGGGCAAACGTCCAGAAGCAGAAAAGACAGGTGATAGTGTTCAAAGAGAAGACAGGTAAAATAATTCAAAGTTGAAACGTTGAAAATAGATTAGGCATACACAGGTTTCCAAGGCCATTGCAAATATACAGATTGGGCATACAGAAGGCAAGAAATTATTAAGATTATTAATAATAGTTAGGGTCTTTTAATCTTCCACAGATTAAAATCTTTCTTGGGCAGAGTTTATAGGGTTATGAATGAGCTAGGTTTATGTGACTGCTTGGCTCTATTTATAGTGCTGAACATGAAGTCATTGGTTTTTTTTATTTTTTCGGCTTTGAGAGTTGCATCTTGCTGTTATTGATGAGGATTTTTTCTGGATTCTTATCTCGCCTCTTTCAAACTCTTTTGACTTTATTATTGATTAGTTGATTCTTTAAGCTTTAAAGAGACGACGCTTGCTTCTTTTTGGCGAAACATAAAAGGAAGAAGTTGTGCTTAGAGAATGCTTTGCAGCACACTAGCGAGCCTCGAGAACCAAAGCGTCTCCACATGGCCGGAAAGCAGATCCGAAAAAACATCAATGGACCAAAAGAAAAACCAGCCGACACGTCAACGATGGTATTTACAACACACACACACACACACACACAAGAAACAGCAGCAACTGTTAAATCAATAACAGCGTGAAAACCATCGGTGCCGTCTTATGGCGATGTGTGAAACTTACTTTCATGCTCAGGTGAATATGTTCAGAAGACACGACTCATTCCTCGACTGTCACTCAAACCCTTTTCAGGAGCGCACACATCTCCGCAGAGCTCCTCTCGGCACAGCGTTGCATCAAATGATAATCACAGCTTTTCTCACAGCCACAGGTATGTCGGCGTGCAGAGCGAGAGAGAGAGAGAGCGAGAGAGAGGCTTCCAGGCGCTGGGTGTGCGCCCTAAGTGCAGCCTCTCGTTAGCTGAACTGATGGAGGACACAGGTGGGAGCGTAACCTGTCGGGAGAAGACGGCACGCCAAGCATGCTCTAAACGACACGTGTGTGCGTGTGTGAAGACACACGGCGCTTTGGTCTGATGCGGAATGTTATTTATGACTTTTACTGGTGTAAAACGTGCTATTTCTATACAATTACTAAGATCCACAGATGCCCCACTTCATTATTACCTTCGCATTTAAAATGCGGAAGGTTATGTTTTGATCGCCGTGTATTTATTTATTTATTTGTGTGCGTGTTACTCGCATAACTCAAAAAGTATTAAACCGAATCGCATGACATATGGTGGGATGATTGGTTATTATCCGGGGACCATTTGATTAGATTTTGAGATTGATCGGGTCAAAGGTCAAGGTCAAGGTCACGAAAAGGTCAAAAACTTATTTTCACCAATTTCTATCCAATTGGCATGCAACAAATGCCAACATGTTCATAATTCAATGCCCAATCTTGTGATATGCGAAGGTATGCGCTCTACCAAGTGCCCATTCGAGTTCTTACTGTGATAGCGAGGGAGGCGGGTGGGGAAGGGGGGCTTATTTAAGCTCTTTGCTTGAGGGTAATATCTTAAAAGGATTTTCCTCTGATCTGTTTAATGTTAGCGACTTTTTCTTTGTTATTTAATTGCATTTTTTATTTAGGAAGCAAAGAATATTGGCACATATCCTGTATCTTATTGTGCCAAAATCCACGATGGCAACTTTATCCGTATATTTCTGTTTTGCACTTGTTTATCTGTTAACCTTCAACATGTAAATATAACATTAGATTATATTTAAGTAAGAGGAGCAAAAAAGTGTCAGATTTTCAACATCAATCTGCGCCCACGTCCAAAACGTCCGATGCGATTCGAGAGCACGACTCACGATCGTCTCGAAGCCGAAGTCAGAAAATAAAATAAATATGCCAATCATGCCGACTGTCAAAATCTACTTTTTTTTCAAGCGGGATTATTTCACCTAAATAAAAATATACACTTTTATTAATCCCCAAGGGGAAATTAGTTCTCTGCATTTAACCCATCCTTAGTTAAGGTGTTTCTACCTTTTTTAGTGTCGAGTGCCGCGGAGACACGCCGCCGCGGTAGTACTATTCAGGCACGAGGCTTCACGACAGATACTTTACACACGCCAGACTGTTAGACGATGGAGGACTGCGAGACAACGATAAAATGTTCATATTAAAAGCATTTACTCCTCTCCGGGCGCCAGGCTGTCTGACACTGGCTCAAATTGATTCCTAATTGGGTTTGTATGGACCCCGGATCCACCGCTGATGAGCCGGGTGAAAAGTGGACGTCCGCGGCCTCGACTCTCTGCAGAAACGTGATAACAGGATGACCCGGCGGAAAAAGGGAAAAAGACTTCTCGGAGAGAGAGTTCCTCGGCTCCTTTTCTTTCTTTTTTTTAAAACAATAATAATTACGGCACGAATAATCTGCGACATCTTGAAAACGGATTTGAAAAGAATGATCCATCACGCAGACGAGCGGCAGAACAAAGCGACGGACTCAAAGGGATGTCGTTACTCATCACGACCAGTTGGTGTTAACCAGCTGTGTGGCTAGGTGTCTTTTTTTTTTTGGGTGTGGGGGCTTGTTTTATTTTTTTTAGGTGGGGGGGGGTGTAGCAATAAATCACTCACAGTTAACCGTGGAATGCAATCCAGTCCTGTGGAACAGCTTGGTCTGGGTAGAGGTGATTTTCTGTTTCTAGCTTGACATTCCTCATTATCTATTTTGGCTTGCCTTGCATGCACTCCGCGGGTTTCTGGAGAAAAAAAGGAAGGCCCGGTTAAAAAAAAACAGCGGTGAGAGGAGGGGGGGGGGTTGAGGGGGGCTTGACTGCTCCCCTGTGCCCCCCCCCCTCCACCCCTCCGACCGCCACGCTCTCTCTCCACTGAAGCTCAGCATGCCTCTATTTGAAGAGGAAGCGAGGGAGGTTATCCCGATACCTTTTGCCTCTGCTTATGAATCTGTGTTGTCCTCGGCGCTCACAGAAGAGGCTTGTTCCTCAAAAAGCCACGCCGCTGCGAAGCCTCGTTCGAGCCGAGGGGAGAATCTGCTGTGGATTAAGCCTCGTCCACGCGGCCTGGTCTTAATTTCACTTCCCTTTGTGCAGCCGGACCGGGGGAGTGCTCCTGATTTGTCTAAAGCTTTGAAGGCTCACTCGCAATTTATGGATTTCAGGAGTCAATAATAATTAAATATCCTATAAATATAAAAGGGAGTAAATGGGTCTCCATTATTTAACACGTACTCCTAAACTGTAAATGTCATCAAAGTGAGTTTATTAGCGCTTGATGACGATGAATAAGGGAGTTATCTCGACGGGAGGGGACGCGCTTCAAAGAGCGTTCGAGGTAAACGCAGAAAACTCAGTGTCAAATCATTCAGATACAAACAGAAGAACGAGTGGTTTATGATGCGGCCCCAGAGAAAGAGCACGTAAAAAAAATAACATGAACGAGAATAAGTGCGCGGGCGCCGCTCGGCAACAAAGACATCTGTCGGGCGTCGTAAGCGTTTGAAAAAAATAAAACCCTCGAATGGAAGCGGGGAGGCATCCGAGTGTTTACAGTGCAATCTCCCCGTGTAGGTGTCATAAATTGGCCGAGGCACCCTGGGAGTAACGGCCCGCTGGGGTGGTCCTTCCTCCAGCCTCAGCCTCCGGGTGGGCTAACGCGAGCACTCGTCAACGTCGCTGTCGCCGCTTCTATTCCGGTCGTGTAAAAGAGGAGCAAGTGGGAGTCGGGGGGGAAGAGAGAAGAACCTGTCGCGAGCTAAGGTATGTTTCCACGTGGTGGTCTCCTCCTTTTCAAAGCACTACAATGCGACAGGGGAGTTTTTTTTTTTACGAGGGGCGAGATTCACGACGTTCACGATGATCGAGAGAGCGTCACGCGGAGAGAAGCCGGAATCTGGAAGCGGGAAGTGGAAACGAAGAAAGTCAGAGAGCCTCAAACGCTGATCCTCCCTCCTAAATCAAGACTTACCATTCAGCGCACGGTTGTTCCGCCTTTGTCTCCCGTTCGCTTCGTCTTCAAAACAGACGTTCAATATCCAGGATTGCGGCCAATAAAGCGAGATGTGGGTGTTTTTCCTGGCAATGTTAATATAAAAAAATATATTTTAATCTGCGATGTATTTAGCCAATTTTGTCGGCGGCGCCGAACAAAGCAGCCGCGTGACGTCCGAGCACATGTCCAAATGTTTCTGTTTAAAGAAGTCCATTGAGATTCTCTCAACACGTCTTCAAAGAGGAGGGCATTGTGTTAGAATTATAACCTTTTAATGAATATGCAAATAATAAAGTACAACCGCCAACCTATTACGGTTTTTATGATCTGTTCCAAATTAGGATTAACAAATTAAATGATTTTATGTGCAGCCGTTTTCGTTCTCCTCGGTAGACGGAACATTCCAGTGCGATGTGATAACCAAAAAACCCCCATTGCAGGATGTGACCGCCCCTTTTCTTTCTAAAAAAAAAAAGATTGTGATCTATTTCTTCCTTTTTATAAGCCTCGTTTGCTTCTGCGACATTCTCAGATCCTTTGTGTAAAGTCAAATTTGGCTTGTTTTTTTCTTTTTATACACTTTATTGCATTCCTTCTCTAACCAAATTCCTGTTGGGATTTTTAATGGCTGCATGTTTCTCTGTATTTTTCACTGAGAAAAAGCTGCCGCCGCCAGATTTGTGGTGCAAAAGAACAGCACCACGGGGAGCGAGTTTCAGTTTTTTTTTGTTGAAATACAGTCGTGCCTTGGGTGCTAGAGCATCTCCCAGCCCAATATTTCAAATAAGAGATGGAGTGGTACTCTGTTCTGTAAAGAAGGGTGAACGGCCTCCCACAGAATAAAATATATCACACGAAACTCCATGTGTGATAGGCCGGCTGCGAGCTTCTAGGTGCACGTGGTCGCAGGCTGACACGTAAGTAACCCCTTGACAGGTGCTGAAGTTTTATGTGTCTGAAGGGCAGCTTAAGAGTTTTCTACTTCTTTTTTCTCTCCTCTTTTTTTTTTTTTGCTTTACAAGCCCAACCTCGGTTTGTTTCACAGCGCTCGGGCCAACGGCTCGACACGACGGCAAATCCACAAAGCTCCAGTGTCCGTGACCGAAGAGAGCTTTTGTGCATTTATGGAGAAATACACAACTATTTACAGTCTATAATGCAGTATATTATATTGTGTAGTAATACATCGTTTTTTTAGTGTTATGCCAAGTTCTGTGTATGTTGTGAAAAACGGAGTAGAGCCCAAAGGAGACTGTGGAAAAATGCTATAGTGTGTGTTTGTGTATGTGTGTGTGTGTGGGGGGGGGAATAAGAGGAGAGGATCATCACCACTCTGGTGTCTCTACAGTACATATGTAGCCGGGGCCTGCAGCGGGTTAGCTTAGCTCAGCATAAAGAATGTAAACAGGGGGAATAAGGATAAGGAAGTTTATCATCATTATAAAAACATATAACGAAATGAAGTTGGCGACTCATCAGTCAGCACAGCAACAGGTACAAATAAATTATAAGAAAATGAAGACGGGACATTTCTAATTTAAAACAAGACGTTTTAAAAATATATAAAAATAAATAAGAATGAATAAAACACAAAACATATAATTAGAATAAGTTACATTTGTTCTGTCTGAAGCTAAAAAATAGAAATCTACCGAGCTGCAACTCTTAAACTCACAAATTAACACGTTCGCCGTTTAATAAGTACAAAAAGAACAAAAGTGGCAGCCAACAGAGGCTTCATGAAGTGACTTACACTTTGCCTTTAGGTGTTAATATAAAGTGTTAAAGAGCTTTTAGAGGTGCTGGAGGGAGGACTTTTTTTTCTCCTTTTTTCTGAATATTGTCATTTATGCAACAGTTCCTTTACTTGTTTGAAACCAAGGCCAAATGGACCGCAGGATGAATAAATATGAGTAGGCTCGGTAAGTGATGCCTGCAGTATCGCAGACATTGATTAGTTCCTGCATGGGATACACCCCCCCACCCCCCTCCTCCTAATGTTGCTCATTGGAAATATGCTAATGAGATCAGTCACGATCGCTGATTCCCTTTGAACTCGGATTTTGTCGTGGGCTGACTGGAATCACAGAGGTAGAGAGCAGGAGGTGTTCCGCCGTATGCCCACGGCCCCTCTTCCACCATCTGCCGGACCTCATTTCATTTGAATAATTAATGATTGCCTCCTTCTTCTTCTTCTTCTCCATCTTCTTCTTTTCTCCTTCTCCTCCTCCTCTGCAACACAAGAGGCGCTTCGTCTCCTCGTATGTTTTTTTGCAGTTCAAGAGAGAAAAATGACGACGGGGTTGCCCTTCCCGGAGCCTACGGGCCGCGTTAGCCTGCAGCCGGCTGAATATACACCGATTCAAAGCTGCAATATGTTCTTCTCAGCCTTCGCACCGAAGGGATCGCATTCTTCCTTTATTTTGAGTGCACATGAATGGGCATCCTGTTTTTCTCACGAGAACAAAAAGACGCCGACAAATATTCTCATGCTGGGTCGATTCCCCTCAAATGAAAACAACAAAAAAAAGGTTAGGTCCCAAAGAACAAACCAGAAATAGATTTTATCAGCAGGATACGCTCAGAAGGTTACATTCTCGCCATTGATGGCCACCAGATAACAAGAGGAGCTTGATTCAATCATCGGAACATGACAATTTATAGACGAGTCACTCAGGGTGGAGGATATAAAATGGCAGGGCCCGTGGCTGGAACTTTTCTTGCATGGATACATTTTTCTTACTGTCAATTTACATAGTTCCCAGCTGGAGATGTGCTGAGGCAAATCTAATTCAGAACTTTTTCAAACCTCAAAAGACACACAGCGGCGCTCCAAATAGCAGTGAAGCCACTGGCCTCTGCCCTCTGGTGTTCTTCCCGTCGCCACACTTTATAACCCCGGCTCCACGGTGTTGAGATTGGAGCATGTGCTCGCCAATGGATTCAAATAGAGTCAATAGGCGCCTCTTTCCCCTTCAGCAGTCAGCGGGAGGATCTCGAAATCGCAGGGCGGCGTGATTAGCATGCACATACTTGGTAAGAATTCAATCCATTATAATTTCCACTTCATACGGACCAGCGCAGAATCAGAACATAAATGTGAACAGCATGCTAAGCCTCCTTTTATCAAAAGCAAAACAAATGAGGTATGAACCTTACAGTGTGCGTGGTCTTTGAAGAGATTTATTTTTATTTTTTTTACACGATTGTGAAAAGCTGCGGTATTTATCAAGAACAAAACGTCTGTCGAGGGGGATAGGGAAAGAGTGTACGGAAATCTGGTCCCCTGCTGTGCGCCTCCACCGACTCTTACAATGATTGTCCTCTGCAGGTTTACAGAAGCCTGGAAACAGGGAATGCCCTTGACATATGAGGTATGATAGAAAAAAAATAGCTGAAACCCGAGGGATCAGCGGGGGCAGTGAAGCGGGTTGTTCCATTTCCCCTTCGTTTAAAACCTACTGCCAAGCTCTGCTTAGACTTGGACCCATGTGCCTGGCCATGAACAATAGGAGCCAGCGAGAACTAATGAAACAATTATCAGAAAGCCTTGCAATTAACCAGCTCTCCAAATTCTACTCTGCATGAGTTGTTGACGGAATATCAGTCGGGATAGAATAATAGTCGGTGCCATAATAGGAAAACACAAACTCGAACACAGCCTCGGAGGGTCCACGGGGCTCCTGGGACACCGAGGACGGGGCTCCCCTTTCCTCTTCCCGTTTCCCTTTCCGATCAAAACTAGTCGTGATAATAGCAAAGCGTGCATCCCAGCTGCCGCCCTGCACCAACGTTTCAATTAGCAGGGTGTTCAAAATCTTTCATTATCGTAGCTAAAGTGAGATTACCGGGGTATCGCGAGCGAGTGCAGCCGGCGCTCCTCTTAACACGGTGCTAATCACCGGCACCGGCGCGAGCCCGACTGTGAAAACATCCTGCTCGGTCACCTTTGATCAAGTGCACACCAGATGCAGGAGAAGTGATGCCGCTAACACGCAACAGCAGGAGGAGGTTGCAGCACGTTGCGTCATTTGCATCTTTTGCTCGTGTTTTGAATCCGCTCTGAATCCTGACATTTTGTATTTAATGTGACGTTGTGGTGCAGCACCTTTTGGGGTAGGCCGACCTATTACCCCTAATTCCACAGTGAGTGTGGCTTGTTAGACGTACTGGTCATTGCCGGGAATCTAAAAAAACACATTATGCCATAGGAGTGTGCAATAAATGTGAAGACATTTTTAAAATAATTGCAGTAACAATAAGACGGAGGTAAAAACCCAAATCAACATCAAAAACTAACATTAACACTAAGAGTGCTATATCAAGCTAATGCTAGCTGGTGAGATAGCTAAAGCTGGTTTTAACTTAAGCTAAAGCTAGCCTTAACTTAAACTACAGCTGGCCTTAACTTAAACTAAAGCTGGCCTTAACTTAAACTAAAGCTAGCCTTAACTTAAACTAAAGCTAGCCTTAACTTAAACTAAAGCTAGCCTTAACTTAAACTAAAGCTGGCCTTAACTTAAACTAAAGCTGGCCTTAACTTAACCCTTGTGTTGCCTTAGGGTCATTTTGACCCGAATCAATATTACACCCTCCCCCCGCCTTAGGATTAATTTGACCCCATTCAATGTTTAATGTCGGTGTTCTTTCGGGAGTCAACAAACAAACATAAAGTGCCTCACACTTAAACTTGGAAAACAATATTAATTCTAATAATTTTCTGGAGGTTTTAATTGCTGGCGTCAAATTGAACCCAAAGGGTAAAAAATGTTAGTAAATATAAAGGTAACAGGAGGGTGTAATATTGATTCGGGTCAAAATGACCCTAAGGCAACACAAGGGTTAAACTAAAGATATATTCATTGACTCGTTTTCCTTGGTTGTTATCTGTAAACATTAAAGCAAGAGCGCCTTATCAAGCTAATGCTAGCTGGTGAGATAGTTAAAGCTAGCCTTAACTTAAACTAAAGCTGGCCTTAACTTAAACTAAAGATACATTCATTGATTCATTTTCCTTGGTCGTTACCTACCTAGTAGAGGCAATACAGATAGGACACACAGAACAAAGAACAAAAACAAAACGCAATTAAATTATCAGAATTATTAGAGGATATTATTGGAGCATTTTTTGCCCCTCTTCTAGTCATATCAGGGGCAAAATTATATTTCTTAGGGGCATTTATGCCCTTTGCTCTAGTGTATTTCCGACTCTCGTTAAACTGTTAGTTATTCCAGAGAACTAAAGGTGGCTAGCGTATCGTAGCAGTGACTGAATAGTAATTGAAAAACTTTGACCCACAGAGATACATGTTATTAATTCAGTTCAATGAGAAAGTCAGCAGATATCTGCTGCATCCACACGACTGTGAAACAGCGCAATCAACGGAAACAGTGACGCCGGCGCTAACGGCGTCGACCTTTCCGAGACTACCCGAGCTTCTGCGACGGCGCCTAGGTCGGGAGAGTGTCATCCGCGGTATATTGACCATTAACTAGCCAACGGAAGCCCTGCTACAAAAACAACGCACAGAGAAGCTCGGATTACAACACACGAAAGTGAGAGTGACTTCCTCCTCCGCTCTGGGATGCAATTACCACGTAGCCGGTAGATGTTTGCTGCTATATTAATGCTCTGAATCTTGTTTATGGAACCTTTAAGCTGTCGACTGAAAAATAACAAACAAACAAAAGTTTATTTTCTAAAAAGAACACACGATGTTTGTATTTTCCACCTGTACTCTGTGGTGATTATACAAAGGCAGTATTTGCATTACTCAGGTGATACGTAGGTTTTTATGGCAATAATAAATAATAAATAATCCAGCCAAGAAGAGTAAAATTAAGGCATTAAAGCCGTTCTTTATATTTTGTGGTTTGCCAGCCAGCATAAACAACTTGAAATGCTTGGCGTGTCACTTTAAGTGACGAGTTTTTCTTCATAGAATATATCCGAACATATGGATTTTTTATCAATCAAGTTGCAAATAAGCATATGGGAGAGGACAGTTTAGGAAAACAAACACAGATAAAATGTTTTAGGCACAATTCACTATCCCCTGGACGAAGCAGCTGCAGCAGCGGTTCCACTGAACAATAAACAAACATAAGGACATTATGTTTCATGCCGTACACTCAAACAACTGCTCAGGTGATTGTGTTTTAACTATCCTCTCGAGGCGAACCTTTAGTGCTGCTTTTCATCTTGCTTTACTCTTTTCATACACATTTGAAATTGTCTGTGTGCACAGCCAGGTCCGTTGTCTTTGTGTACAAATGCAAATAGAGTCGTGTGGCATTGACGCACATTTGTCTGACAGTCCAGAATTATGGCAGGCGGACTAGATGCGACCGTGAGCGGGTGGAGAGAGAGAGAGAGAGAGAGGCCCCCGGCAAGCTGCCCTGGCTTTGTTTACAACAAAAAGCTATTGTTTGATGTGGTCTCGCAGCCGGCTCCAAAGCTCCCGCTCCCACAGGATGTGCTCAGGGTAAAAATGCCAGACGGAGGCCACTGCTGGATGACTTCGACCTCGCCACACGGGGACTCTGAGCACAGTCCTCCCGAGGCCTCCGGAGACTTCGAGAAGTACATAAAACAACAGCAGCAGTTTGATGCTGTTTTGTTTTGTGTCTTTTTATGTGAGAAATGCGTGAGGACTCTTCTGTCCACCGGACAAGTTCAGGTGGCTTTCGACGGAGAAAGGTGAAGGGCAACAGCTGGGAACAACTAATTGTGTCGCAGCTTGAGTTTTTTCTAATTTTCTTTTAATCTAAAAAGACCTTTATTCGCATTTTGTTCCTCAAATGGCAGGATTGGTGGTGTTTTAAAAATAGCGAGATCCCTAAAGTTATTCATTCCTATTCTACATATCTTCTATTCACAGTCCTCACTCTCCACAACGCATAATTCATTTTTAGAAATCCTTTCACTCGTAGGGTGAAGTCTCTTTCAGACGCTTCCTTTCTCTGCCAAGTCATCAGTACAATCAAGCCACACACTATCGGTTTCGAGAGCACTGCAAACCCAGAGAGCCCTCATTGTCTTTACGACGCAACTATTCAATCCAAACAAATGTCGGCCGTGTAAAGGATGCGTATCGTCAACTGAGACAGAGCACACCCAGCGCTTTATTCATCTTTTATCATTTGCCCTTAAAGGGGTGTCCGGTTGAATGCTCGGCGGGAAATAACAATAGAGAGAAAACGGTGTCAAAAAAGAAAAGTAGAATGTGGTTTGTCGTTAATTGCTGAAGTAGGACATCAATTAGAAGTAAACATGGGGCTAAACATTCAGTCCACTCGGGTATTTCCAGCTGAAGCTCCGTAAATGTCTCCTCGCTCTCGATTTTGTTGATGTATATTTTGGCAGGAAATCATTCAAGAAGCTCTTTAGCTTTTTTTTCTGATGCTTGTGCGTATCATTATTATTATTTTTGTATCCCCTTCTTTTTTTTCGTGAAGCGAAGCGAAGAAAGGGGCTTTTGGTTGCATGAATACGGAAGAAAAAAGGAAGGAAGGGCCTCCTGACACGCCAATCAGGATCTGGCGCGGCACACAAGCCACAAAAGGTAGAGGGTAACAGTAGCCGGTGTACGGGGATAACGCCGCCCGGAGCAAGACTGGGCAAGCAAAGAAACATGTGCCGGTGAGCCAAGCTCAAATCCCCTCTGACCTTGCCGCTTTTTCCTGCAGCCAGGATGGAGATGAAAGGAAGTGTTGATGCCTCTACTGCCCCCCAGAGGTGCTGACTTCGCTGGCAGGAAGGGGAGTCGTCTTCAAGGCTGCTCTTCATGTGCAGCGCTAATCGCCGGCGTGTTACATAAACTCCACGTTGGCGGATGAGGCCCGAGTTTATATATTTTTTTGAGTCCCAGACTTCAGCAGTTTAACGTCATGATTTACTGCTCTTGTAGGCAGGTAGACGAGAGGTTCAAGGTACGGTGAGTCCCGACTGTTTCATGCAGGATCTATTGACTTGTTCACGTCAGTGAGTACAGAGGAAGCACTAAAGCTCAGAAAAAAAAGAGGCTACCTGCAAAGTCCTTGAGAAAGCCTAGGAAACATGCCTAAGTGAACTGTTGGGAAATTAAATATGCTTTCTGTCCTTCCTCTTAACAAGTGATGGTTCTGGCAGAGTCGCGAGAAATATCCAGCGCAAACGATGAGAGAAGAAATACTTTTTCTTTTAAATCACCGACACAGAGACTGTCTAAGTATGCATCCTATCCTCTTTTTTCTTTTTCTCTCTCCCCGCACAAGTTTGTCAAGATAGTTTATAGCCGGCTGTTTCATCTTTCAGCAGTCATGGCTGAAATTAATAGACCCTTAAACACAGGCAGCTGTGAATCCCCTATACTGGGGCTTGTGGCATCAGGAATAATAGTATTTATTCTGATATGATGAAATGTCCCTCATCAGTATGGCTTCATCTTCCTGCCAGAGCGGGGAGGCGGACGGAGAGGACACGATATGCAAACTCAATGGAACAATCTGATTGTTCCGAAGTGGCTTTGATGAAAGAATATATATTGCATAAATATGAGCCGACTGCTGACGTCTGATTGGCATTTTGCGGCGGCAAAAAGAAGGAAAAAAAAACGAGATTAATAAAAAAATGTAAGCCATGTGTGAAGTCGCTATGCAAAACACAAAGGTTTGTGTTTCACAAGCCGACTGTCACACGTAAATGATTGATTTGCTTTCTTGTTGATTTGATATCACGGAACAGAAAGTGTGAGCAGATTCCCTTTTCTTTTTTTCTCTTTTCCTTCCAGTGATATGCAGCAGCGCTCTTAATACTTCTTCCTGCGCCATGATGAGTCAGGGTAAATCCATACACTGAATATAAATAAGATTGCGCCTGCAGAGCGGCTATCTGCACCTCGTCTCTCAGCTGCAGCTCCTCGCTGCGGGACCAGAGATCCGGGAGTCTGAACTGTCGGTGACCCGGAGCGGCCGAGCTCGGCACCTGCTGGATCCGCTCCGTGCCGTCCGTCTGCGAGCCTCACCAGGAGCCCGTCTCGCTCCCCGATTTCAGGGACAGCTGGTTTCGGATCTTGTCACGAGAATAACTACCATCACGAGTTTCTCCACCGCCCCGATCAATAAACTATTCGATGCTGCAGAGACAAGAGCGCCACACCCCGCATGAGCAACCCAGCCTCTGTCAACACCTACCACTCGACCCACAAGCCCCCACAATGCATCTCTCATCATTCCGTTCGATACAAAATTAAACATCTCAACCGCACCCGGATGAGATTCTCTTCCAGTTATTCCTTATTTTAAACACGCACTTGTGAGGCGTCATGTTTTGTGGAAATTATCCATTTTCTCTCCCCAATTCCTGTTTTAAAAAAAGGCCATTGTATACACTTCCCAAACAATCTAAAATAATTGCTCTTTCCCCCGGGAGATCAGCGTTAAGTGATCTGATAATTCAAATCCTGTCAGCGGGCGGGATCCAACCAGGACGTCAACACGTTCCCGTACGGTTGCCTGGGAGTCAGTAAACAATAACCAATAGCTAACCCTAACCCTCTAAACCTAAATTGCCTCCATTTTATACATATATATTATTCTCTGTTATTTTGAAATCGTTCTGCAATCGGACAATTAGGAATACACAATCCTGACACATTATTGCGCTTGTCCGACCAGTTCACTTCAACCAGAAGTGACCAGAGAGGCTGGAGATCAGTACAACCGGACTCTGAATACGACATTTATAGATTCAAGATTCAAAGGTTTTATTTGCCTTTTGTGCCTCAAGTCAACATTGGAAATGGAGTGCAGGGCTCTCCGAGTCCACAGTTTAGAAATAACACGATAATAAGAAAGAAAAAAATACAAAACATAAAAGAAAACACTATACAGAAGGTGGTAATATGTACAAGAAAGGTGTTAATATGTGCAGTTTTGGTCACAGTCTTAAATTACAGATAGTAATAATGTGTCACATATTGCACATGATAAGTGTAGTGATGGGTTATTACACATATTTCAATAGTTTTGTTTTGCCATCAGTCTGACTGCGGCAGGGAAGCTGTTGAAAAAAACCAGGCGACCAAAACTCAACTGGAAAATCGACGACGCAAAAAACAGACAACTCCCAGACCAGAAAACGCTTTGGTAGCGACGTGTCAATCACAAGGTATCCGTGCCCAAAATACCACAAAGTACTGAATAAACATCGTGCTGTGGTGAAGAAGACTTGAAACTAGCGACTGAGATCATAAACGTATGTTTGCATTGTTAACTGATTACCAAATCAAGTGAGAAATGAGGTAATCTTCTCATAGCCATCATAAATAATACACTACACGTCGGCTTCATAGGAAATTGCTGCTTGAGACACAGTTTGATCTCTCTCTCTCTCCTCAGTATTCATATACATCATAGCTCAGTGGGTTGGAGTGGTACATCTCATAAGGCTCTGATTGCTAGACATTGTCCCAGAAGGACTTCAAATCAGACTCCAGACATACAGGACTGTCTCAGAAAATTAGAATATTGTGATGAAGTTCTTTATTTTCTGTAATGCAATTAAAAAAACAAAAATGTCATGCATTCTGGATTCATTACAAATCAACTGAAATATTGCAAGCCTTTTATTCTTTTAATATTGCTGATTATGGCTTACAGCTTAAGAAAACTCAAATATCCTATCTCTAAATATTAGAATATCATGAAAAAGTATACTAGTAGGGTATTAAACAAATCACTTGAATTGTCTAATTAACTCGAAACACCTGCAAGGGTTTCCTGAGCCTTGACAAACACTCAGCTGTTATAAATCTTTTTTTTAACTTGGTCTGAGGAAATATTAAAATTTTATGAGATAGGATTTTAGAGTTTTCTTAAGCTGTAAGCCATAATCAGCAATATTAAAAGAATAAAAGGCTTGCAATATTTCAGTTAATTTGTAATGAATCCAGAATGCATGACATTTTTGTTTTTTTAATTGCATTACAGAAAATAAAGAACTTTATCACAATATTCTAATTTTCTGAGACAGTCCTGTATTTGTTGACATCCAGACTGTCCCCGTCTCCAACATGGCTGCCGTTGTGTTTATTTCTATTGGTTGTTTTCCTCCTGTGTGCAAATAAGTGTTCAATTTATTTTGTATTTATAACAATGACAATAAGAATGTCAAGATAACAAGCATGTTACACAGACAACCACCAATGCAGCAACACAAATAATAATAATAATAGATAATAAGCCACAGTAAATACTGATTGTATTTTTTAAATATAACAAAAATGAATGTTCCTCAACTACATATTTCTTTGAGCGCTTAATTATAGCTTGTCTGCTCGGTAGAAAGGTAGCCACAGGTGAGACAGGACAACAATAGAGGGCATTTTCTTCAGCGAGTGACAATCCTGACACATTATTGCGCTTGTCCGACCAGCTCACTTCGAGGCAATATGGGTATTATCCTGCATGAGAGTATTTGACAGCTCCATTGCTTTTAAAACTGCGATTAGGATAATTACACTGGGACGCTTTTCTGCTGAAACTGAGGACAATTTTGACCGCGGACCTGGAATTTCAATCAGGCTCATATACAGGATCTCACCTCTCTGTATCGGATAGGCAGACTCTTTGAAACATAACTGAAGTTAAGCATAACTTTGCAGTCAGAGGAGCCCAATGTCAAGCAGCTCAGAAGTACAACATAAAAAATAATTGATGATGCACAAATCTCAAAGGAACTGCATCCCCATCAAAGCCAATGATTATGCGGGCAAAGCCTTCGCTGATTGCAATGGCAGCGCGTGAGGAGATGAAAGAAGAGTTTAGCATGTGATGCGTCGACCTCGATGCCTTTGAAACAGCTCCACATGTGGGGTGTGTATTGCTTTAACCTATAAGTGGTGTCAAAAAAAGAGGTGGGAGGCAACCGGGAGTCAAATGGACATTGTGGCATCTTCCAGGTGGCAACAATATCTTGTGGTTGACTCCCACTGGGCTGCAAACCATCAGCCGTAGGAAAGAGGGGAGAACAACCGTCAGCCGTAGGAAGGAGGGAGTCAGGTAGGGACGGATTAAAAAGGACTAGATCACACCCGGTTGCCAGATGCCTCCTAAACTTCATCTCAAATAGGGTTTGTTGACTTTGGATGGACAGCTGGTGGATGGATGGTGGATGGTTGGATGGTGGATGGATTGATAGATGGATGAATGATAAAGGGATAGTCAGATGGATGGATGATGAATAGAAGGATAGATGGATGGACGGATATAATAGAGGTATAGTCAGATGGATGGATGATGAATAGATGGGTAGTTGGATAAATAGATATAATAGAGGGATAGTCAGATGGATGGATGAATAGATGGATGGACTAATATAATAGAGGTATAGTTAGATGGATGGACGAATGGATGGATGATGAATAGATGGGTAGTTGGATAAATAGATATAATAGAGGGATAGTCAGATGGATGGACGGATAGATGGATGATGAATAGACGGATCGATGGATGGACTAATATAATAGAGGTATAGTTAGATGGATGGATGGATAGATGGATGATGAACAGACAGATAGATGGATGGACGGACATGCAGCTCGATACTGGGGCAGTTTTCTTGGTCTTGGCCGTTCCTCCACACAAAGCCAGGTCCATTTAAAGAATAAAAAATAAGACTTTGGAGTCCGGTGTCGACATATTTGACTCGGTTTGCACTGAGCCCCGACCTCAACGCCAGTCGACACCTTTAGCGATGAACTGAAACACCGGCTGCGTGCCCGGCCGGCGTCAGCGCCCTCACCTCACTAAAGCCTCTGTGGCTGAATGGAAACAAATCCCTGCGGCCAGCATCCAGAAAAGAAAAGAAAAAAGCCTGGTGGAAAGCCTTCACTGATTAGCGGAGGCTGATATGGCAACAGATCAATTCCCATGGTTGGAATATGGATGGATAACGTTCAACAACATCATATTTGGCCCATCGCGACCGGTTTGTCAGCATTCTACGAAAACCCAACACAAAGCAGGGCTCACAACACCAGATGTCAAGAAAAGGAGAAGTGATCTCATCTAACGCGCTCTCGGCTTTGTTCGAGAGATTTTGAACAAAAAGCGAGGTGAATTGTTCAGAGCCCCATATGTAGGGAAAAAAATCCAACATAATGGAGCGTATTGTCGTGCCACTAATAGACGGGCAGAATACGATCAGTCGAGGTAAATAGCAGGAGTGCATGTGCCGGTGTCGAGCGGTTCTCCCCGGCACACAAAGGGGAAGTTGTTAGTGTTCATCGGCCCGGCAGCGCCGCGCAGGCCCGAGGATAAGCCTGAAGCCAGAGCGCAGCAGACAGACAGGGGTGAGGTGAGAGCTCAGACAGCACGGCGAGGCGTCCTGCTGCAATGGCAGACGACACCAGATGAAGTGTCACACAGCAGTCTGTTGGTGTCGCAAACAACGAGACCCTTACGGACACCGTCAGGGGGGGGGCGTCGTGGAAAGAATGAGAAGCTGCGGAGGGAAGAGTTAGAGCGCGGCACGGAGAAAAGCAGGAGGAACAGAAGTCTGAGGGATAGGTTAGTAAAGGTGCGATGCCCGCCGACACAGAGAATGGATCTCGATTTCTTTTTCCGTCCTCTCCCCTTCTCCCTCAACAGGAATTGAAAGGGGGCGGCCTGGATAACATAATTGGTTCCAGGAGCGGTGAATGACGCGGGGAGGGACTTTAAAACGTACCCCGAGAAAGAAAAAGAAGGAGAAAAAAACCTGACATGAGTATACATGCCGGAGAGAGGAAAGAAAGAGAGAGAAAAGGGGGGGGGGAACAAAATAAATGCAAGTTGACAGGCAAAAAACGGGGGGACAGTTGGGCTGCGTGTTATTACCATGACAAAGAGAAACGAGCGCGGCGTCGACTCCCCTGCACGGAGGGTGAAGAGGTTTGAGGACGGAGCAGCGGGGGATGAGGAAGTGAACACACTGAGCTGTGTGTGCTCGTATCAGCCAGAGGGTGTGTGTGTGTGTGTGTGTGTGTGTGTGTGTGAATCCGTCGCTCTGCGCCCCCCCAACTGTCACGCGGATGCGTGTAATCGTGCCTCTTGCAAAAGGCGTCGCACGGCGTCTGCTCCGATATTCACACTCGCCGACTAGAACATAACCAGGGAGGACTTCCTCCACTTCTAACGGCGGAGATGATTAAGCGTGTTTGTTGTACGCTTAACGTGTTTCGGATTGAATCGGCGGCGAGAGAGAGAGAGAGAGAGAGAGAGAGCGAGAGAGAGAGACAACTATCAGAGGCTCTGATAACTCGTGCGGGGCCCTTCAGGCAGGCAGGAGACTGATTGCTCCTCTGCAGGGCAAGAAGTGACATCATCCTTGACTGGAAGCTGTTAGGAAGCAGGGCTAGCTGGGGGGGGAAAGCATGCTTCGCGTACTGTCTTCGCATTGCCTCACACACACACACACACACACACACACACACACACACACACACACACACACACACACACACACACACACACACACACACACACACACACACACACACACACACACACACACACACACACACACACACACACACACACACACACACACACACACAGACACACACAGACACACACACACACACACACACCTCTTAAGCTTCCAGACTGGTTTGCGTCTCTCTCCCACAGTCGAATGTGGCGCTTCGCATCAGCCGACCACATCAAAGGACGGAGGACGGGGTTAATCTCGCCCCGTGGTCGCGCCCGATCCTCGCTGCCAGATCTAATGACGCGAGCAGATGAAGACCGTTTTTTAGGTTTCTCTGCGTTCAATATCGAGTCGAAAGAAACTGTAATTGGATCAATCTGTCGCCGTAGTGACGAGTTTCCCTCCATCATTTTGTTTTCCACACAGCACTAAAACATCAGTTCAGGACGCACACTTTCTTTCCCCTTTCCCGACAGCTACAGTCGATAATGACGCGGAGGTAAAATGGCGTTTCGCGTTCAGATCAAATAATACGCATGTGGAATTCAAAGTGAGAATGTGGAAAGATGAAATTAAAAAAAGCTTCATGAAAAAGATTATTCTGTTACATAAGCGACCGCAGCAAAAGCTCATGAGACGAGTCAGAAATACCCGGTGGAGTAGCATATCAAAGGTTCACAGACACGAGGCTTCTATCTGCCTCCGTAGCTTCCTCTTCCAGTGGAAGTCGAAGGGAATATTTCGTAGACGTTGTCGCTAGCTAACGTAGTTAGCGTTAGCTTGACGCAGAACAAACACTGCACGTGGGTTAGCTTCAGATTAGCCACCGAGGTTTTCAGTTGAGCTAGCTAGCCACAGGGTTCACTGGTGTAACACACACAGAGACACACACACGCATGCACACACAGACACACACAGACACAAACACAGAAACAAACACACACACGCATGCACAGACACACAAACACAGACAGACAAACACGCACACACAAACACGCACACGCAGACACACACAAACACAGACAGACAGGCAGGCACACACAAACACACAGACACACACACAAACACAGACACACACACGCACAAAGACACACAAACACACACACACGCACACACACAGACCCACACACACGCACACAGACACACATGCACACAAACACACACACAAACACACGCACACAGACTCACACACACGCACAAAGACACACAGACACACATGCACACAAACACACACACAAACAGACACACATGCACACACACACAGCAGCGTGGTGAGGACATTTGGAATTGTTGCATGAAAATAGAGAACAAATAATATGAGTATGAACCTTAATATTTCACAATTATTATTATTGTGCGATACTGTATGTACGAACAATAGTATATGTTGTTTTATATATATATATATATAACATTTTTATATATATGTTAATTATTTTTTTGCTACAATTGATTCATTAAATCCAAATTCACAAATGCGCGTGTTCCATAGCGGCAGCAGAGCGTGACCACTTGTTCCCGTGTGTTACGTGTCATTATGTGAAGACGGATACCTTCCCCGTCCGTCAGCCTCACAGACCCTCGGCAAAATATTGATGTTTTTTAAAATTAAAAAAACCTGAAAGGTTCTCCCAAGCTGTGACACGAACCGTGACAGTTCATTTAGTCTGGACCCAATTACCCGATTCGCACTTCGTGTATCACGGCCTCTCTTCAGCATCGGACCCACCAACATGTGTTGTTTCCTCTTACTGGCAGACATTTCTTCCGCTGATATTTTCTGCTTGTGTAGATATTCTTGCTCTGGGAATTAACAGAAGCAGCAGGCCATATTGCCTCTGACAGGCGGGTTATGTTTTCCTAACCTCTTGTTTTTAACCACCATCCAGTGTGACAAGAAGTAAGCGGCAGCAGCAGCGGCGGCGCGTCTCTACAGTTTCCCAACAGCCCTTCCACCCCCGCTCTACTTTTTTAGACTCTGACCCATCAAGATGAATTCCATTGTATACAATAAACTGAGCACCTGGGGCTTTTTTCTTCTTCTTTTTCTTTCTCCGCAGTGATTATACAGTTAACACCGAGAGTTACCAGACACCTATTCTAGGAATTATGTTACGTGCAGTGACAACATGCCGCGATATGGATTTTTTTACATACGGTCTGCACCCGCAGCGGTTAAACAGACCACCGCCGCGGTTGTTCAGCAGCAGATGATACGAGCCGAGTGGGCCGCCGCCGCCGTCGTGTCGTAGTGGTCGTGTTTTCCGGCTCCCGTTACGGGCTAAAATGATGGTAAAGGAGGTGCACATCGAGACATTTGGGAACGCAGGCAGCCCAAAAACATCCACGTCGGAAGATATTTCAGTCACAATTATCGTGTTTTTTCCGTTACCGCCGTTATAAAAACACCCCGAGGCGTGCATGAATTCACTTTTGGGGACGGGTGAATGACATATGACGGAGAAGGCGTCGGCAGAAGGGACCTGAGTTAATATTGACCTTTGACCTTGAGGTCAATAATAATAATACAAATATCGGAATATGGCAAATTTGTAAGAAATATAGACCATAGAGACATTTAAAGTACATATTTAGATGTGGATGAACTGTCAAAAAGAAAAGGAACAAAATAGGTTCGCAGTTACAATCCAGCTTTTATAAGGTAATTACGTCCATTTCTCATATTATAATATATATAAGACTCGACCTCTCAGTCTTAATGCATTACAATTCAACAGCACCACAAGCTACGGCCTCCATGACAGGCATAAAGTTCAATGAGCATCTCTCTAACGTTCGTGATGGAGGATTTATTGAAGGGTAGTAGATTACATTTGTCGCACTGCAGCTATAAATGAGCACAATTGAAGTTTTTTTCATCAAAAAGCCGAAATTTTACGTTCAGTTCTGACGTTTCCTTTCTTTTTCTTGAGGATACGCAGTATGTCACTCGTAGAACTAGACGAGCAGATTCATTTTCACGTGATTTAAGTTCAACTGCTATATATACACCAAAGCTATATTTTTTTTACCGGCTCCAGTAGATGTTGAACTCTAAACTGTCATAAAGGGCTTGAAGTGTCTGAACTTGTTCTACCTGCGAGGGAACAAAAGGTTACGTTGTCTATTTCTGGAAGGTTTTATTTAGAATATAAAAAGTTAACTGGGACGCAATGAGGTGGCAGGCGGCTCAGAAGTGAAACGTAATTAAACAGTCTTCTCAATTTCCCATCTCCTCGAGCGCAGGTCAACACTTTCATCCGCGGCTAAAAGGAGGTCAGGGCAGAAAAATGTGATGTTGCTAAGAGGGGAAAAAAACAAAAGGGCACCTGATTTTGACTTCCCCGTCAGTTTGCGTTAGCCGTGCTCTGAGCTCTGAGTTCTGAGTCTTTGAACGCAAGTATAAAATCAGCTGAGCGACAGGAAGCGGTCCGACTCGGAGGAGGAGGAGGAGAAGAATGGAGAAGAAATGGAAACAAATCCCAGATCTCACCGGTGAAAGCCATCCTAAATTTGAGGTCTGGCGGCCATCCTCCACCCTGTAATCAATTCGAAATACCCGAGCGCATCCAAAACCCCTCCGACCAACACCTGAATGGCCGACGTTTTCCGGGGCCTCAAATGCAATTTGTAAGAAAAATTCAACTCCTTTGACAACTTTCCTTTTTTTTCTTTCTTCTTCTTCTTCTTCTTTTTTTTCTTGCACCCGCATGACAGAAGCCGTCCCAGCGTCAGCAGCAGCAGCGGTCGTATTTATTAAACACACACATGAATGCTGAACACCGCTCGCCCGCTGCTTATTGGGTAATATTTCACTCCGAGTCGCGGCGTTGCATTGAAACGGCGTGAATGTACATTTCTGACCACGAAGAGGAATGAATGATTTCTTCTTTCTTTTCTTTTTCTTTCTTTCTCCCTCCCGAGGAGAAAAAGCGCTCTCTCTCTCTCTCTCCCCTCTCTCTCTGCTTGGTTTCTCTCCATTGTTGGCAATAAATGCAATTTCCATGGAGTCCCAAGGTTTCTTGTATTAAAAGGGGAGGAGAAAAAAATGAAAGAAATGCACACATGTCAGAGCCTTTAGTTCACGCAACAAAAGAGTGGAGGTGTTGTTCACACATATGCCTGATAATAAAAACACACGCGGCCGCCGCCGCAGAGAGACATCACACCACGCGGAGCTCGCATCATTTTAATATACCGAATTCCTGACTTTGGCGAAGAAGGATGGAATATTATTTTTAATGGGAATTCTCTTTCATTGCTGCACTTAAATAAGAAGAAATGAAATAACAAGAGATATATCGGGCGTGTTTGAACCCATGATGTGGGATCGGGGTGAATACGGTTCTCACTTCTATTTTATATTAAATAAATCCACCTATTTATTTATTTACTAACTTATCTTCAGTAGGTCCACGCTCCACTTTCCCACACATTCAAACCTGCACAGCCATCTACACTGCACTGCCGATCAGGTTTTTAATCAGGTTTAGTATAACTAATCATTAATATTATATCATTTAATTTTATAAAAATATATAATAATATTATTTAATTTCCAGATTTTTTTTGTTGCCATCTGGTATATAGAAATGTAAACAGTAGATTGTCAACCCTGCATGTAATGTGTTTTTCTATCTACAAACTAAACTATTAATTGAACACTTAAACACTCTCCAGTGCGTGACTTGTTTTGTTTTTTTACGTCCGACTTCATGGAAATATATAAATATATATATATATATAAAACTGGCAGAGTTTTTGCAATCCCGGCAACAGGATGTCAGACAAAAGGGAGAAGTTGAGATGCTGCCTGGCAGGAGACTCTCTCTCTCTTTCTGCTGGCATTATAGACAAATTAGATACGCTGCAGGCCTCCCCCCCCCCCCCCCTATGGAAATGACCCACACAGTGTAATTTGGGAAACATGCAGCGGACAGCACAAAACACTCCTCCACCTCTTCTCTCGTAATCCCTCCTGCCGAATCTTTTTTCTTTCTTCCGGCGGAGCAGCGATACGGTTCCCACTGTGGACGCTGCGTTGTTGTTCATTGTTTCCCTTTTTTTTTCTTCCCTTTGATCCACCGAAGAAAAAAAGACATTTCCGGCGTACAAGTCTTTTCCCAGAGATGCGTTAGAGCTCGCATATTAACTACCTTTCACCTGCCCGGCATAATTCTTCAAGGCGTTGTTTAAAAAAAAAAAAAGGGCCGTCGCAGAAAGGAGGAGACGTCGGCCGAAGTCATTATCGTGTGGGCCTCGCGAAGAAGCCCAGCAGAGCGGGGCGCTCGGGTTAATAACGATTTCAATCCCCATAAAGCCCAAACATCTGATGTGATTTAGGAGGCGGATAGAGGCTCGACAAGGGAGCTCCGACAAAGTGTTGGAGTCTTTTTTTTGTTTTTTTTGTCAAAGGCATCCCCCCCACCTCTCCCTCGCTTTATTTATGTATGTCTTGTTAATATTTGCAGATGGCACAAATGTCAAATCACCCTGCCGCCGGCGATTTACCGCATGCAAATATGGCCGGAGAGCGATTTCCCCGGCTCTCGCCAACGTCTTCATCGATCCCACCTTTTATTACCGGCAGGTGATCATGTGGCAAACAGTTTTTTTTTTTTGGGGTGTTTTGTTCTCTACATTTGGCTTCTCTAGTCTGCAAATAAGCGCGCTGCATCCAGTTTACACATTACTGCTATTGCAAAACACAGACAGAGTAATCCGTGAGCGTAACACGCTTTGTTGTTGTTGTTGTGGTTGTAACACGAGACTGCAAATAAAACCTTTTGCATATGGTTTGCATTGATTCTCCTCCAAAATCGTTCCTCGCGCTCGGAGGCCATTCGTTGAGGTCTTTAAATTCTCATTCTGAACGTGAAATATGTTCCGGGCTCTTTAGGAATCGGCCGCCGAGGTGTCCGGCAACACTTCATCGCAATTTACGATAAATAACAACAAATAAGGTAGTGATGGAGACCCTCGGGAAGACATGCGGAAGGAGACTCAGACTGCGTGTTGAACCACCGACAGGAAGGCGCCGTCGACGACCTTCGTCTCTTTATGGAAGCATGGCGTCGGCCTGCGTCGACCAATCAGAGGGCTTCTCCTTTGTCTCGTGGCGGTCTATGGATCCACGTGTAAACAGCCCTTAGGAGAGCCACAGGTATTCTGCAAGCAGGCGCACTTGTCTGAGTGGGTGGCTGCGCACACATCGCCAGCCCCCTAATCCTCTTATTTCCTTTCTCCTTTAAAAAAAAAAGAAGAAAGAAAAGGAAAAAAAAAGGTGCCTTTCCTCTCGACCTAATCACAGGAGGTAGTATTTCTATACATATTTCTGGCAGCTGCTGCGAGCTCTCACCTCGTTTTGCGGGAGCTCCGTGAACCTCAAGGTCCAGAGGAACACAAATAACACATGCTGTCGAAAAATACACAGGAGCCTTTCTTTTTTTCTTTCTTCATGTCTGCACCTTAAGGCCGAATCACGCCCCCCAAAAAAGAGGATCGGGCCGACGGATGAATGCTTTGAAGGTTTTCGTCATACCCGAATGTGCCGCTCTCTCGTCGAGGCTTCTCCCTCGTCTGGATCCGAGACGCTGGGAGACTCGCGGATCGGATCGGGCTCGGCGGTCGGTGAATGCGGCCGAGCACAAAGAGCCTGAACGGCGTCGCCCGCGCCTCCAACGCGAGCTGGAAAGCACGTTTCATTTAGCGTGCCGAGGAGGAATTATGCTCTTGTGTTTTCTTCGCGTTACAAAACGACGGCGCTTTAAAAGTGGGGCGCGTCCTCGTTACTCTGGAACAGTTCGGAGGATGTTGTTCTACGTCGGTGAAGATGAATGTCTTCTACACGTCGCTGGGCTTTGGGAACAAAGAGGGCTTTGCACAATTAAGCAGCACCGAGGAGGAGGAGGAGGAGGAGGAGGAGGAGGCTGGGATTGTTCTCGCCAGGCATGATGGTTCCAGGAGCTCATGAACAGACATGCATTGGACATGCCCTGTACACCTGAAAGAAGAAGAAGATGCATTATGGAGAAGGATAAACATTGAGAAAGAAAGAAGGAGGAAAAGAAGGAGGAAAAAAGCAAGTAGGAAAAGAAGCAAGAAGAAGGAGGAAAAGAAGAAGAAGGAAAAGAAGCAAGATGGAGAATGAAAAGAAGAAGAGGCCAGGATGGAGGGTTGTTCAGTCTGATGGAGGAGGCGCGTGAGGCTGCAGACGAGCCTCCCAATGGCCGTGTGGTTGGTCCCCCCCCCCCCCACCACACACACACAGCTGTGTCAGTTTTCTGCGACTAAAAAAAAATGACATTCAGAAGGAGAGAAAAAACAACAACAAAAATCTTTTTTTTTTGCCGCTTCATGTTTGTTTTTCCACAGAAGGAAAGGAGGAACAAAAACATCCCGGGAAATAAAACAAACCTGTCAGCAGACAGAGCTTCAATGTCATGACTCATCGTTTATCTGCATTAATATAAATATAATTTAAAATTATATTCTTGCTTCTTTTCCTTCTTCTTCTCCTCCTCCTCCTTCTTGCTTCTTCTCCTCCTTCTTCTTGCTTCTTTTCTTTCTTCTTCTCTTTCTTCTTGCTTATTTTCCTTCTTATTCTTCTCCTTCTTGCTTATTTTCCTTTTTCTTTATTTTCCTTCTTCTTCTTCTTTAATTTCCTTCATCTTGTTCTTCATTTCCTTCTTCGACTTGCTTCTTCTTCTACTTTCTTCTTCTTCCTTCTTTTCCTCCTTCTTTCCTTCTCTCTTTCTCCTTCTTCACCTTTCTTCTTCTTTTTCTTCTTTGCGGGGGATGTCCAACGCATGTCTGTCCATGAGCTCCTGGAACCATCACACCTGGCGAGAACAATCCCAGCCTCCTCCTATTTAAAACTACAAATAAACCCCACCGGGTTTTTACGCCCGATATTGAGATATTTTCTTGAATAATTCCCGGCGAAAAGGAAGTCCAGTAAATGAAAAGTGAGCGGCGCGACGAGGCGGGCGCTCGCCCGTGACCACGCGCATGGTTGTGATTAGGCCGTTAGTGCGCGGCGGTGCAGTTGCTCAGATCAGGTGCATTAACACCGAGCAGATGTTCTGCGGGTTCAAGCCCCAGATGTGGAACGCCTTAGCGAATGAAACAGACGTGATGAACGATGAGCGGAACGCTGGAAATTCTCACACGTGGAATTATTGGTTGGATTTGGGTAATTAGTGTTTAAAAAGGGAGAGGGGGATACCGGGGATTAGCTGGTGCCGACGCTACAGTGCGGTTAATAAACACGCGGGGTCATATTTTCATTTGCTTGTTAACGTTTAACACTCGGGTCTGTTAAAAGGTGGTAATGGGGACCGACTGTGAGCAAAACAAAAGATATTACTCATTCTTTAAAGGGAAGGTTTTAAAGTGCAGCGGTGGAAAGTACTTACGGAAGTTGGGAGGTACCGGTAGTTGACGTTGTACTTTTACTGCACTACATGTACTTTTAGGTACTATTAAAGTTCATATTACTAAACAACCCCTAATGAACTATGATATGTTATTATAGATTAATGTACGCAGCGGTATATATGAGCCCCACCTGCAACATTAAAGGACACTTTAAAAGAACCAATATTTGTATTGCAATTATAGAATATTATCTATGAGTCAGAAGAGAGTCATTTTGCTGCTGTCAGCATATTTTGGTATCAATGCAAGTCGCATTTTAAATACAGGACTTTGTACTTCACAAAGTAACAGAGTATATTTGTGTACTGTGGAAAAGATCAGAGTACTGAAACAACACACACACACACACACACCAGTTTATGCAACTGCCAATACGACTTACAAATTGCAGTGTGTGGGATAGGATGTCACTTTTCCCCCTCGTGACTTTGATGAAAAACATAACTCTCTGTATTCGCCTCGGAGATGATGCTCGGCGTGCAACGGAAAGAAAAATACGTGCGTGTCGTAAATGGTAGATTTGGAGAGGAAGAAGAAGAAGAAAAAAAGAGGGTTTTAAACAAGCACGGAGATGTGAAGAGTGAAACAACCGCCTCATGTCTGGGAACACACACACACACACACACACACAAAAAGAACCATGAAAGCTAACGGGAAAGAACAAAAACCACATCGTTTCCATCTCTGATGACAGAAACTATTGCACATAGCTGCATGTCACGGCACAAAACCCATCAGCCCATGTCACAGATGAGCTCCGGCAGAGGGAGAGGCTGCTGCAAGCTGGATGCACTTAATGAAATAACCGCCGTGTGAGAGAGGAATCTAGGCCAGAGCATTTCTGTTTACCAGCCCCCCCCCCCCCTCCCACGAGCACTCAAGGGGGGCTTCCTTGGAAAAACAGGTACAAAAATATCAGCTCAAAATCCCATTCCTCCTGGTTGAAACGGAAAAAATAAGCATCGATCTCGTCGTTTCGCGATTTAATCCGAGGACGTCGATGCAATCGATTCCCTCCGTCACGCTTACAATCACACGCAAGCATTTTTAAAAATCAAATCTGCAAGAACTCGAGTTTCCCGCCTCCTCTCGCCCCCGTTGTCGGTTCCCTGATTTCCTCAACATGTCCTCCTCCTCCTCCTCCTCCTGTTTGCCCCCGTGGTTTCTTCCCCTCTTTGGGTTGTTGTTGTTCCGCTGCCCTCTCTCGACTCGATGCTGCAGATCAGGGAAGTTGCATGAAACCGTTTTCAACAAAGCGAAGAAAAAAAGTGTGTTTTAATTGTCTCTTTTTTCCCCCCTCCTCTGCAAATCACTGAAACCGGAGAAGATACTCAAGACATTACCGAGGAAAATGAAGGACCAATTTAAACTAATCCCGGTCTATTACACTTAAAAATTAAACAAAACTCTGTCTGTGAAATCCAATCTTTAAAAAAGGTGTGATATTTCTGTCTCGTCCGCTCGGCTTGCGTTGCACAATATGGCCGACCTTTCCGGACAAGTGCTTTATTTATAGCGGAGAAACGGATCCTATGAGCTCCCGCGTTGATTCATATGAACGTGTTGGAGGGATTTGAGGAAAAAGAAAAACAGATTCACCAGAAACAACAAACTCCGACGGCGTTTTCCACTTCATTGCAAGAGAGAGAGAGAGAGAGAGAGAGAGAGGTTTGAACTTTCACCAGGATTCATTCAAAAAGCTCTCTCTCTCTCTCTTTCCCCCTCGCTTCTCTCGCCCCTTTATAATTTGCTTAATATTTTAATCCATTCCCTTTAATCTATTTGAGATGATATCAGAGCTCTGCTGTCTCACTGCGGAGGCGGCCTGTGCAGCCGAGTGTTCTCTCCGGCATGACGACGGAGAACCGTTCCCCTAAATCATGATGTCCCCTTCTGACTTCTTCAAAGCTGTTGAACTGACATCTCCAGACACACAGCGACAAAACTCTCCTCCCCATCTTTTTTTTTTTTTTCCCACATTGGAAATATTTTCCGAGGCAACACACACACACACACTGGACATGGCAATTGTGTCAATTATTAATGGTTACATGATCTCAAATGAATTTAAATTTATTTATTTTTTGCTTCCCCCCCCCCCCCGAAACACAGCCCGCCGTGTGTATACGTAGTATAAAATATTTAGGTGTACGAGCCCTTTACGGTTTCAAGAGCGCCGCACCGGATGCTGCGGTCGATATCGCAGCACGGGCGTTATCAATAAAGGACCCGGCCGAGCCGCGAGTGAAAGACATCGCAGCCGTCAGACCGAGCCAGCGGCTCGGAGCTCGTCTGCAATCGACTCCCGTGTCGGTTACACGCCGCGTGCCCTGGGATTATCTGATGAGAGAACATTGCCCCCTGCTGATTCCCTTTTGTACTCGCTCAGAGGCCTCCAGCAGCCGCCACGGCCGACTGACGGGAGACATGTGGGATGGGACGGAGGTCACCGGAACGCCCCCGACGACTCTTTTGTTTCGCTCTCCTCTCGCGGCGCGACTCCGCCGTCTCCTTTCGTCACGCGAGTTTGTTATTGCGTCGTGTTCCGGATACGCAAAGCGGAGGGAGGAATCACAACGTTTGAGAGGCCGAGATATTCACTCGTATACCAGAGGAGAGTATTCACGACGTGCCGTGTGGTTTTATTCTCACTGCAGCGTTACAAAAAGGCCCTGAAACATATTAGAAGATGTCATATTTTTCTCTTTCATTTTAAAGGTGCAGGGTGTGGTATGTGGCGCCATCTAGCTGTGAGGTGGCAGATTGCAACCGATTTTAATTCCTCCATAACACGCGAGTGAGCCAGTGTCTGGTTTGGCCCTTCTGGGACTCCTTAGAAAACATGGCATCCAGATCCTTGAAGAGATATAAACCCACTCTAAAATCATGAAAACACTTTAGAACATATGGATTTCTGACAGTTGCTCTCCTTAATTGTTTCTTCAAATGTTCATGACTAAATAAGCACGTTTTTTGGGGGAAATCCATCAATGACACGGCGTCAGTTCATTACTATTGGAGCTATTTAATTTGACATTTGTATTGAGGTTTTATTGTAAAGCAATATTGATTATTTATTGCTTTATTTAGGTTATATTTTGATATGTTTGTTGTTTCTTATGATAGTTGTAGTTTAGTTTTATATATTTAGTTTTAAGTTTACTGATTGGGTAACACTGGGCACCTGTGGTTATATGTAGAGGTGGGTAGGCACAGGACCAGCATGCACCAGGGTGGCCAATGGTTTTTTACCACAGCACAGAGAGGAAGTGTCAACATTTTGTTTGTTCTTTTTTGTTGGTTTGAGAAATAAATTATCAGAATAATAACAGGCGGGAATGGACATTACTTCCTTTTGCATGCGTCAACACCGAAACCCACAGCGCATCAGTGGCGGTTTGATTTATAGTTTTGTTTGATTTCGTACGACAAATGGCCACGACAATTACTATGAAACTTGCTCAGTGGAAGCAACACATTAAAAAGTTTGACAAATCAAGAGGAAAATATATATTCAGATCTTCCGGCAGCCTCGTTCTCATTCACACGATCAAAGGAATAACTTAGAACTCCGGATTCGCCAATGAGAGCATTTTTTTTACGACTTTTGGGACATAAGAATTTAAATAAGAGCTATTTCAGAGTTTGCACTTGGAAGTTGATTCACCTCAAAAATAAAAGATCTCCCGAGTAACAGACGTCTCTTTCCCAATGTCAGTCTGTTTGGGCATCACACACCCGTAATATGAATGACATCGTTTTTCAGTGACGATCCAGCTGGTTTTATTCTGATGCGTCTTCGGGTGTGACGCGCTCCTCTCTGTGGATGATTCCAGAAGACGTTTTGAGCGACATCCTCGTAGTTCAGTCTCAGCTCGAAGAAAATAGGAGAACCTGGAAACAACTTTTCCAGGACAACACAAGACTTTCCAACAAAATTCGACTTTTCCACGTGTTTCGAGCTCGTCTTACCTGAACATCTTCAGGTACAACACATGCTTTTTTAAGGCGTCATTTAACAAACACAAACGTTTGTCACGGCTCGACAGAAGAGCGGCGAGCTCCGGCTGTGATAACAGACGAGGAAGTTGGAAAATGACCCGAGAAGAGATCGTTGATGACTTCTATAAAACGCAGACGAAGCGATGGAACACCTGCACCGCCGCCGCGCTCGTAGTTTTTATTTCCTCGTCGTGGGAGCTGTAGTTTCTCCCGCAATCACAAAGAAAATGTTGTCAAAATAAAATTCAAATAAAACGTTGTCGAGTTCTAACTGAATACGGACATTGAGTTTATTAGACGACCTTGCATTGAGTCACAGAAGCTTTAGAGGAACTCAGGGTGACTCGTAGAAGAGGAAGTGATTCCAAAAACATGTGTTTTGCGGGCTTCTTATAACATAAATTTATCAAGCACAAACAATCGAAGCCAAGTATTATATTTTTTTAAAGCAACGCTGGAAGTTCAAGTGTCCCCGTTTAAAAAAACAACTCCAAACTTTCCTTTCCCATCTCGCCAGCTGGCCGCCTGTCTCACGTTCTCGCTCGCTATCCTGGAGTCACCCGACACGTAACGGTCGAGAGATTTGAAATAAACGGTAAAAAAGGAAAAGAAATAGAAATTGCTATTCTCGCAGCGTCTCCGCCTCCAACTGATGATAATTTGTATTCGGTCTAGGAGGTCCCTTACTCTTGTGTTGCCAATGTTCCCTCATTGTTCGACTCGAAAAAAAGGAAGAAATTGAGAAAAAGAATTGAATGCTGCTTGCTGCCCCTGACCTGCCTCGACGACTCTCGAGCGAGAAGCTGGGCCATGACGCGAGGCGGCTTCTTTTTACTTAATTTTACAAGACTGAGGGCTCCGGGCGATTTCCTCATAGATGCAGAGAATGCATTGATGTGAAAAAAAAATGGTTTATTGGGTAGGTCAATGGGAGGTGGGGGCGATTTTCATTTTATCCAAAATATACCCAAGAAGCCGCAGGGCACTGAATGAGCAGACGTCTAGTGGTAGAATGCGACTTTTTTTTTTTTTTTTTTTTTTTTTTTTTTTCCCTGCGCAGTGCGTGCGCCCCAATTATGGACAAGCCGCCCCTGTTCACGCAGCCTGCCATGTCAGATGAAAGCCTTCAATTAGCAGTCAATTCCATTCACTATTTCCCATCGTGCCGCCACTATTTACATTATCTGACGGCGCCCGAGGAGGCGGCGGCCTGACCGACGGCTACCGGAATCACTCCCGGTGAGAATGTGAGGAACCCCCGCTGTGAACAAAGTGGGAAAACAAGCGGGGGGTTTTATGCGTGTGTGTGTGTGTGTGTGAAGAAATCAGTGGTGGGCTAATAACGCCTGATGCTCCCCTACCTCTGCGAGGAGGCGGGAGCTGAAGCGCCGTCGTCCCTTCGGTCTTCACCCCGCGGATGAAAAAGCCGAGAGACTCCGGCGGAGAGATGAAACACCTCTTGGTGCTTTGATTTGGGGTCTTGTGCCTAGCGGGGGGGGGGTCTTCACAGCCCCCCCCCCCCCACACACACACACACACAGCATGAAGCGTGTCCCGCCACCAGGTGTTCCAAGTGTAGACCAGGCCTCTTGATTGAAAAAAATGTTTTCCCCCGCTCCGTTTAATACGACGATAACAACGCCGTCTCCGTGGTTGTGCGGTTGGCCTCGCGCTATTGTTGTCCGCTGACAAGCGTTTGCCTTGTGAAAACTTCTTCTTTTTATTTTTTTATTCTGAAGATGATAAAGCATCAGCGGTGGGCCTCGTCTCCCGCAACTCAATAACCAAATTCCTACTGAGATGCTTGAGGAGCATCCCCGGTTCCTTTGCGAGTTAGCAGACTGCTCCAGTGTGTGCAGATTCCCATTCAGCGTGATTATTATTAGTATTGTGCTGCAGTAGTATGTGTGTGTGTGGGGGGGGGGGGGGGGGTCTGGCACATAAAGGAACATGTTTTCAAAGCCATGAAGCCGGCCAGTGGGAGTCCGTTTTCAATGAAAAAGAGCTAAAGGCCAGTCTGCAGAGACCCTGCAGAGACCCTGCAGAGACTCAGGCCATGTGTCTTGCTCCGGGTCTGCTGGAGTTCTGCCGGTTCCCCTCGCTGGAGGAGCAGTTAGAAATAGATGGAATAATACGCAAGCTGCAAATGTGCAAATTAGAGCCGCAACAATCAGTCGAATCCTCACTTTGTCAACGTGTAATGAAATTACAGCAGTTTCGTTGTCGTCGATTCCTCGTTTGTTTTTCTTTATTTTATGAAAAACGACATTTCGATTTTTTTCTTCTTCTCCAAACGGTATCACTTTCATTCATGATTCGTATCATTGTCCGGGGGACAGGTTTGGGATGAAACGGGCATTATGAAGGCATCCCTCTGGGTTCTGGCACAAATTCAGATTGACAAATAATCCACACATTGTTTGATAATGAAGATAAATCATCTCCTCCCGGAGGACAAATATGCTCTGATCAGGGCTGGCATTGTGTTGAGGTCATTATTATTACATCAAGGACATTTTCTCATATTGTATATCACAATAAGCCAAACATCCCATGAAATAATCAGAGCCATTTGCCAATTACAATGTTGTGTCCTTGCTCAGAATAATAATATAATATTAATAATGTGGGCAACGGAAATGTGTAAAACAAACACACACACAAAAAATACTGTGAATAGGAAAAAAAGGTGATTAGATAAACGATTATGACATAGTTTACTTTTCTTTTGGATCATTTCACTCGACCTTGAAATTTGCATCATGACTTACCTTGCGATTAGAATTAGCAGAATAAAGGCTTAGTGCAAAACATATTAAACAGACTATAAAGAAGTGTGAGACCCCAAATAAGGGCAATAACAGTAAATGGATTTAAATTTTAGAGGGGAAATGAGATACAATTGACATGGATGGGTACTGTACTACTGAATACGGCTTGAAACTACCAAGTAGGCACCAGACTGACCTAACCTTTAGTATATCTATATTTTATCCTATTGGTTCAAACAACATGTATGTAGTAAGGAGGCCCATTGGAAGCAAGTCATTATAATGAGATACTATCTCAAAATAATGACTTAGCATCTCATAATATAGGCTTACTATCTCATAATTATGAGATAATCGAATAAATCATAATTATGAGATAGTAAGTAATAATTGTGAGATAGTAAGTCATCGTTATGAGATGCTAAGTGGGCTAAATTGGCTTCCAGACGTAGGCTAAGTCATTATTGTGTAACAAGTTGCACACCGGAAACCCTTCACGTTGTCTTTAACTAAATAAGAACATTTCCCTCAAATTATTCATATCACATTTTTTGTTTCATCATAATTCGACTTACTTACGTTGTTCTTGACTCTTGGCATCGTCGACGTAAACTTGTTGTTGGGGGGCGGCGGTGTGGCGCTCTGTGTCGCTACCTGACAGCACAGAGAACCGGAAGTTGTAACCGCTCGATCGTCCAATCAGCGAAGAGGTTACTCGGACGCCCCGCCCACACAATACAGACAGCAGGACAGATCGCTGGAAATACAGAAAAACAGAGCCGCGTATTCCGGTTGTATTTTAAATCCCAGAAGCTTTTTTGGCCCGGGTGACGTAATGCCCGTGAGCTGTTGAACATTTGTATGTATTTGTTGCTCACCAACCGGCGAAGGCCGACGCGTTTGTGTCCGTCAGCGACGTCGCGCGGTTGAAATTCCAGCTAGCAAGAGAGGTTAGCTTCCCCGCTCCGTCTCAACGACAACATACCACCAAACTGGCCAAAACTTTGGATTTTGCGGGGCTTAACTCGGGCTCGGCGGGTTCGTTGACGCCTCAGAAGAAGATGAAGAAAAGGAAGGAGCTGAATGCCCTCATCGGACTCGGAGACAGCAAGAGGAAGAAGACCAAAAAGGGGACGGGTCACCGGCTGCTCCGCACCGAGCCGCCGGACTCCGAGTCCGACTCCAGCTCCGACGACGACGAGTTCACCGGCATGAGCGGCGGAGCCAGCACCGGGAAGTGAGTTCTGTTTGTTGATTATCCTATATAATATACAAAAGAGAAAGACTGAAAAGGTATAGGTAGAAGCAAAAAATGCTTATAAATTCCTATCCTAAATTGAAATCAAAATAAATCAGAAAATTAATATTTAAAAAAGAAGAAAAAAAAGAAAACAACAAACAAAATAAAAAATATATTTATATATACTATCTATAGTACTATAGTTTCACGGGCTTCGTAACGCGTTGACGTGCTTTGGGAGAGGGGGGGACGAGTGTGTTTTTATTTCTGACGTCATTAACGTGTTGCATGAAACTCGCTACATTCCCATAGAAAATGTAAAGTAAAAGTAAGATAGTCGCAGTTTTCCCCAATAAATTAGGAAAAGTCATGAAATATGAAGCAAAAAGCATTATGCCAATCATTTTATTTTAGAGATGTTGAATTGAATGGGGTCAAATTCACCCCAAATGTAATAGGAGGGTTAAAAAACCATCACGAGCAGCTCCACAGTGTATTCAGCTTTCTTTGTCTATTTGTCTTTATGTATTTAAGAACTATGCTGTGATTGTTTCTTTTAAGATTAATTGAACACTACTTGAACAGATTGTTAGGTTTGCCAGCCTTTTTTTTAAAAGCTAGATCACGTGACATTCCATTCATCTTTATTGTAAAACAACTACAATAAAAAGTATTAAATCATATATTTGCCCAGAAAGAGTTGAATGACACATTGTCCACACTACGAACTTGTTCAGACCTTTTTTATTCATTTTTTTTAAAGCTTGATATCAGCCAAATCGGAAATAGCCAACACGTTGGTCAGTATTATTGATACACTGATTTCATATTTCCGAGCACCGTCATGTAACAGTAACCCTCATGATTCCAGTGACCCAGAACGCAGTCTTCTGTAAACCACCTGCTTCGTGAATAATGAAAAGGGGCTTGCAGCTGTCACGTCATAACGTCACCACGTCACCACGCTGCTTCTCTTTTCAGAAGAAGCTACACGCAGTGCTGCAACGTGTGCTACCCCTTGTTTCTGTTCATCGTCCTCGCCGCCTGCGTCATGGCCTGCTCCGGACTCATATGGATGCAGATTGCGCTGAAGGAAGATCTCGACTCGCTGAAAGAAAAGCTGCACAGCAGTAAGACTCACAGTCTCAGACACACACACACACACATGCACACAGTTACCTTGTGATGGGTCATTAAAAGCCAACCCTTAACACTTAAATATTTTATACCCCCTTCCCGCATGCATTCCTTTGTCTTTCTCGCTTCTTTCTAACTTCCTGTAATGCTTTTATAACAGTGGAATCCAGCCAGAAGGTTTCCTCCGGTGAAATACCAAAACTAAGCGAGGACCTGAAAAACAAGGACAGAAAGCTCGACGACATTGAAAACGGGGACAAGGGGTTGAGCAAGCTCTGGTCCAACCTCACAGAAATGAACAGAAAGGTCAGTCGGTTGTTTTTAAAGTTACTTTTTCTTTTTCGTCATTTCGTCAGACTCTAACCAGAGCTCATGACAAAGCGGTGAAGGAGATCCAGACGAACACGTTTTCTAAATGGAACGTTAATTCTGAGTCAGAGGTGTCACTGTTTTTATGTGTATTCCTCACAGAAACCTGTCAGTCTGTCTTTACAGCTTTCACCTGCAAATGAGAGACATGGTTATAAGACCAGACAGGCACTAAATGGTCTCTTTACTTTTCCTCTACCCAGAACCAATGCACTTAAGAAATCAGTAATGTACAGAGCCGTTGCATCCTGGAATGTGCTCCCCTCATATGTGACTAACGAGAAATAAATGTGATTTCAAAAGGAAACTTAAGGCAGCAATAATCAGAAAGGAAATTATAGTCGATTAGGTTATTATTTTAGATATTTAAGGTATTTGGGTATTATTATTTTACTTTTAATGTAAATGTTGTTCTCTAAGTGTTTTTGTGATTGAAAATGCGGAAGGTTATGTTTTGATCGCCGTGTATTTATTTATTTATTTGTATGCGTGTTACTCGCATAACTCAAAAAGTATTAAACCGAATCGCATGAAATTTGGTGGGATGATTGGTTATTATCCGGGGACCATTTGATTCGATTTTGGGATCGATCGGGTCAAAGGTCACGGTCATGAAAAGGTCAAACTCTTCTTTTTACCATAGCGCGGTCAATTTGTATCCAATTGGCATGCAACTAATGCCAACATGTTCATAATTCAATGCCCAATCTTGTGATATGCGAAGGTATGCGCTCTACCAAGTGCCCGTTCTAGTTGATCATGCTGTACTGCATTTTATGTATTTGTATTGTATTGTAATGTTTTTTTGCCTGGACCCCAGGAAGAATAGTCTCCACTACGGTGTAGACGAATGGGGATCCTTAATAAACTAAACTAAACTGAATATTGTGTCATTTAACTCGTGCAGATCAGTTTGCTGGACTCTGCAGTAAACCATTTGAAGGTCAACTTGAAGTCGGCGGCCGACTTAGTCAGCCTGCCCGCGACGGTGGAAGAGCTTCAAAAGGTAGAGGCGCAGCACAGGGGGGTGGAAGGAGGAGTGCGGTTGAGAATCCTTTGATGTTGTACCGGTTGTACCGGTTGTTGTGCGCTCAAAACCCAGCAGTCATCTCTCTCTTCCAGAGCGTCGCCACAATCGGCAGCACGCTCACCAGCGTGCAGCACGACGTGAAGACGATGCAGACCGAGCTGGAAAATCAGAAGAAAGAGGAAGAGTTGAAGAAGACGATGGTAAATTCACACCAAGCAGCTGATTTGCTGTCGTATCATGGTCGGATGAATTGGTCCATCTGGGTCTTTCACGGCCATGAGGACACATGCTTGCTTTGTGATTATTGAGAAGGCACAAGTTCCACGTTGGTTTGTTGCAGGGTTCGTACGGTCATGGAAAACCTGGAGAAGTCATGGAATTTTAAAATAGTCATTTCCAGGCCTGGAAAAGTCATGGAAAAAACTTAAATCATAAAAGTTATGGAAATTTGTTAAAATCACATGTTCATTCACGCCGAGTTTGAAATAATTAATATATTTTTTAAAGAAAGACGCTCAAAATATAAGCCAGCGATAGCTCTCAATACGCAAAATGTTCTTCAGTTTTCATGTTTATACTGAGATTTCAGCTTGGTCATGAGAATTTGGTTTAAAGTCCTGGAAATCCATTGGTCGAAATGTGTAAGAACCCTGTTGTTATCTATAAACTTAGTTTTAATCATCATATTTACTTTCTCACGAGCAGATGACGTCGATTTTTATTCGCGGGTCAGTTAGATTTCACTCATTTTGCTTGACGACTCGACGGCTTTTTCTATTAACATCTCTTCGCATGCTGCAGATATCGCTGAAGGCTGCTTTTCATATTTATTACCTTCGCATTGAAAATGCGGAAGGTAATGTTTTGATCGCCGTGTATTTATTTGTATGCGTGTTATTCGCATAAGTCAAAAAGTATTAAACCGAATCGCATGAAATTTTGGTGGGATGATTGGTTATTATCCGGGGACCATTTGATTAGATTTTGGGATCGATCGGGTCAAAGGTCACGGTCATGAAAAGGTCAAAATCTTCTTTTTACCATAGCACGGTCAATTTGTATCCAATTGGCATGCAACTAACGCCAAAATGTTCATAATTCAATGCCCAATCTTGTGATATGCGAAGGTATGCGCTCTACCGAGTGCCCGTTGTATTTATTTATGTGAGCCGTGGTTCTAACATGAGTTCACAGTACATTTTATTTAAGTGGCATAACTCGGCGGGCCTGTGTCTAATGCACCACTTCTCAGATCCGAGCTGTGGTTTTGCTCCTGCACGTTTATTACAGTCGGAATCGAGGCAAATGTCCTTTTAAATATGGCCGTGGTGATTCTGAGTGGCATGTTGATGTGAACCAGAAGCCGCCGCGACCTTTGACACCGCCCGTCGTTTATTACTCCAGCGTTCATGAATGTCTTTTCCCGTTCTTGCCAGGCTCGCATTGACGGAGCCGTCGGGTTAAGAAGCTTCCGTCTCTTCTTGGATCCACGCGTCGGGTTTTGCATTCATTATTCATGAGACGACTGCCAATCTATTTTGGGAGCCTGAATGCTTTAGCGAGCCGTCTGAAACTAGGTCAAACTAGAATGGGCACTCGGTAGAGCGCATACCTTCGCATATCACAAGATTGAGCATTGAGTTATGAACATGTTGGCATTAGTTGCATGCCAATTGGATAGAAATTTACCGCGCTATGGTAAAAAAATGATTTTGACCTTTCCATGACCTTGACCTTTGACCCGATCGATCCCAAAATCTAATCAAATGGTCCCCGGATAATAACCAAACATCCCACCAAATTTCATGCGATTCGGTTTAAAAAAAAATTTGTTATGCGAATAACACGCATACAAATAAATAAATACACGGCGATCAAAACATAACCTTCCGCATTTTCAATGCGAAGGTAATAAATATCTGAGACGACTGCTGAACGTTTCCCCTGCTCTCATATATATGCGAGTGAAATAGGATGCCAAAGAGGATCGGCACATCATCGTTACACCGTTCTACGTTCTTTACAAACCTCAATAATCACGGGGTCAGTGGTGAATTGTGATTTCCATCGTCTTGTAACTTTGGATTAACAAGTCGCACCTCACGGGCCGGTCAGCCGCAGGTCGCTTGACGTGTATGTATCTGTATTTATTTGTCCCAGGACATCACGGCCCTGAGAAAAGCAGCGAGTGAGGCGAACGAGACGGAGGAGCTGCGCCACACGCACACCGACGAGCACGTCCACGTCCTCCTCTCCGCGCTGGCGGAGCTTCAGCAGAGAGTGTCGTCGCTGGAGAACGGCTCGGAGCGAAGCGTGAGTGACACGATGGCGGATTCACCGCGGGAACGGACAACTGGGATGGAAGTTTTCTTGGTCTTCAATCGGTAGAAGAGAAATGAAGTCTGAATCAAAATTGCCTTCATCTGTTTTATTCCTTGCAAGGAGGAAAAGTCCGTCACAGCTCTCAGGGAACTCCGTGACACGAGAGTCAACGAACAGTCACCGCCTTCTTTATACAGATCTAGGTCACACCTCCCGGTCAAACAAACACAAGTGTTGATTTTAAATTGTATGACAACTTTAAAGAAGAAGTCCTCTTTCCTACATCCGGAAAGGTCAGCTCCTTATCTTGATCAGGCCCCCGAGAACATGTATCTGCTCCCCCTCACACGATCTGGTTCCTAAACCCCAAAATAAAACCCATTAGTTTTATGGCGGCAGGCTGGTCCTTCCATTATGTTCCCACCCCCCAAATCACTCTCCCCACCAACTACTCACCACCTTAGCTCTACTTTCACATAATATGACATTACTATATTTTACCATGACACAACGTAATGCATTTCACATTTCACCTCTTCCGTCTTCTTTTCAGTCGAAGAACGACGACGACGCAGCAAAAATCGCCGGCGGAGGGCCGGCAACCGATGCGGCGAAAGAAGCTGCAGCGACCAAAGCGACCCCCGGGGATGTGCAAGGTGGAGAGAGGAACGAGGACGGCGTGGTTCTTCTCCCCGGTGTTGCATTTAAATATGTTTTTTCACCCCCTCTCCCCTTTTTTATTTTCAGAGGTGTCCTCGCCACTGACGGAGCCTCAGACGGAGCCTCAGACGGAGCCTCAGACGGAGCCTCAGACGGAGCCTCAGACGGCGCCTCAGACGGAGCCTCAGACGGAGCCTCAGACGGGCAGACGCCCACGCTTCGCAACTCCGGACCGCTCCAAGAGGAATGCCGAGGCGGCGTGCCCGAAGCGCTTGTTCCTGCCTGGAGTCGGTTCCCTGAAAGGTGCACACGACCCGTCCACTTTTCGCTTTGTCTGCATTCATTAAAGGGATAGTTTAACTTTTTCGAAGATGCATTTATTTGCTTTCTGGCAAGTGGCTTTCATCTTCCGGTAAATGTAAAGCTTTTGTTTTGCGATTTATTTTTTCAGACTTGGAAGACATCTTCCAGCGGGAAGGCGTCGGACGCGGCTCCCCCGGACTGAACCACCACGGCCTGAGGAAAGTGTTTCGAACGGCGACTCCCAACGCGCGCACCATGGAGTGTTTCGACAGCGACGGGAACCAGAGGTACTCCCTGGCGGAGCTGAGAGCTGCGGCAGGTCTGTGAGCGCGTCGTCACTGACGGCAGTGAACATTATTGAACGCCCGGGAGTCGGAACTTCCCAAACCCCTTTTCCGTGACTGCTGCACTTTTGTGAACTCAATATTTATCATACCGATTGTGGAACAGTGGCGCTGGCATGCCCCATACTCCCCTCCCCGGTCTATTTTCACACAATGTCATCCACTAAACAAGCGCATACTTAAAAAAAAAAAAACTCATCCATGCGAGTTCCCGTACGCAGAATAGTCCGGCTCTAATTTTAGCTAATTCCATAGTTTACATGAAATAAACTGGGAAGTGTAAATTATTTTTGAATCCTGTTTTTCACCCTCAAATCTCAGATTCTCTTTAACGGCACCTTTACTTCCATCGGTCACATCTTGATGATACGTTTGTGTATTTCCTTTCACATTGTCAATCTGCTTCCCCGCCCATCAACTCACCTCAACTGTATTATATAACCAGATAGAACTTTAGGAAAGGTTACAAATTATTACTAGAAACAGGTTTTTTTTGTGAGTGGTTTGTTTGGTTTTTAGTCAGATTCCTAAGTTAACTGAAGCACACAATTGAGCATAAGAGTGATGATTTTTATATATTTAATTATATATATATATATTTAAATATATATTTAAATATATATTTAGTTATATATATTTAAATATATATATAAATATATATTTAGTTAAATATATATTTATTTAAATATATTTATATATCTTTCTAGGTTTAAAGTTTCCGATTTCTTTCTGCTCAGTGTTGTTTTTTTCTCATTTATTTTCAGTTGCTACAGTTTAATTTAATTTCCTTACATTTTAGTTTTTTTACAGCTTTCAGTTCTACACGTGTTGAAGGGCTATGAACACTTTGAATCATTGACCGTTTAAGGCATATGTAGCAATAACAAAAGGACAGATATTGCTTGTTTAGAATTGCAGTAGACAAAAGGCAAAACTAGCTCCCAATGTGTAACGGGTAGTACAAGAAGCACTGACCATCAATCTTTACTTTATTAATTTTATTCCATTTTTATGGGCTTATTAATAATGATGTATTTACATAATGATTGTCACTCAAACATTGTTGTACTCTGTAAAAATGGTTTAAATGTGCGCCGAAATTATTGTGAAGGGGATCGGGGTCGTTAAAAATGTTCCTTACGATCTTAATCTTGTACATTTTTTTTAAATGTTTGCGTTGTAATTTGCATGTTGCCGATACTGTAACATGTAGACATTATTTATAAAACTTAACAGTCGACTACTTGTTTTTGCAGGACAATGTAACAGCTTAGGCCTTCATGACGTAGACGACATAGGGTCCATGCTGCTGCTGTACTTGGGGACATTTTATGAATGTTTTCTGTGAGCACCAATGAATAAAGTTTAAAAAGTCTTGATTTGCGGTCCATCTGAGCAACCTCGTCCACACGGCGCTTTACAATAACACTGCATGGGCGGCTGTAGCTCAGTGGGGTAAGGGGGGTCGTCCTGCAACCCCCAGTCACTGCAGCCCACTGCTCCTTAATAACTAAGGATGGGTTAAATGCAGATAATCTTAATCTTAATGACAATAGATTGAATCCAATCCAATTTAATCCAGTCTGAAATATAACAAAATATGTGACAGAGGCGTTAAACATATTTACAATTGCTGACAAACTCAGACTTAAGCCAGAGCCCCTTTCGCCCTCCAGTCCCGGAACAGAAGCCCCAGCAGCTCCTCTTCGTCCTCCTCTTCCTCGTCGCTGCCGTCCACCTCCTCCTCCTCCTCCTCCTCCTCGGGCAGCGCGTTGCTCCTGGCCACGTCCCGCTTGTCTCTCAGCACCTCCACGCGCCTGTAGCACTCGATCTGCTCGTCGATCTCGTCGATCTGCCGCTCGAGGCGCCCCTCCTCGTCGTCCTCCGCCACGATGGCCTCCGACTTCGTGTTGACCTGTCGGATCGCCTTCTGGAACTCGTCCCACTCCTTGTCCATGTGGTCTTTGGGCGCGTCGACTTTGCGCACCTTGGCGTCCCGCACCGGGTCGTCGAAGAAGCCCTCCGGCAGCGCCTCGGCGGTGTTCTCCTTCTTCTCGGGGCTCTTCTCCGGCACGTCCGCCTTCGCGATGGAGCCCGAGTGGCGGATGGCGGGCGCGGACGGGAGGGCGCTGTCGAAGAAGTCCTCCGGTAGCCCCGCGGCGTCGGTGTCTTTCGGAGCGGGATCCGCGGTCCCCGCCGGACGCGCCTCTTCGGCACGTCCTTCATCACCCTCCTCATCCTCGTAAACCCCAGCTAGCAGACTCCGACCAGCAGGTGTGTCGGTGGAAACGGTTCCCTTGTTGCTCGGTTTCGCAAAGAAATCTTCCGGCAGCCCCGACGACGAGGACGGACCCGCAGCCGCGGCGGGTTTAACCTTCTTCCCGCTCCCGGCCCGGTTGTCCGGTGCCTTCCTCTTCACCGGTTGCATCGGTGGTCCCATCACCGCTTGACTCTTTCCTCCCTTCAGCTCGGCGACTTTCTCTTTATGCTGTTTTCCGAGTACATGCGCCGGCCACAGCAGTTCGGACTTCACTTGCACATTGCACAGGACGCAACTGAGGTGCTCGAGACTGTTGTATTTGGCGAACGGAGACTCGACGCGCTTCTTGTCCGTCGTCTGTCTTTGTTTCTGCCTCATCAAACGCCGGAGTTCCTCTTGATTTATAACTTTCTTCCCCTTCTTTGAGGACGCCATTCTCGAAAACAAAAACGACGCCGCCTTGCTAGCTACCGTTAGCTGCTTTCTTACTTTGCGACGGGAAAAAAAACGCGTCTCGTGAAGATGACGTCTACGGCACGAACTCGCGTTCGCGCTGCGCGTCAATGATTATATCGCGAGACTTACCGCTAGCATAGATGTTAGCTGAGGAGGTTTATCGGAGCGTCCAGTCGTCCGCCTGACATTTTGCCGCAAAGCAAACTGAACCGAAACACGACGTAAATCAAAGCAACGGTAACGACAACGATGTAGTCGTTTATCATTCGGTTTTAATTATTATACATCTGTCGATTCAGCGCGTGTTCTGGTATGTTTGGCGTTATTTTCTGATTTCCTCGCCGCACCCTCCATACTCGTTTCTTTATTGTGGGCTCGGCGTCGGTTGTCTTGGAGCGGCAGGTGTAACGCTGTTTGAGTAACGGAGAAGCGACCCGCGCCGGTGTCACTAAATTCCAAAGAAGCTTAATTAATTATCTTAAAATCGAAGTTAAATCCGATTAATGCAAGAAGTATCCTAAGTTAGCGCGATACGGTTTATTTCGGTGAACGGGGACGTCGCCATGACGGGGGAGAAGATCCGCGCCGTCCGGAAGGACCACAACAACAAACCGAACAAGAACGAGGAGATCACGGACACGTACGACGAGACCTCGAACGGGACCATCCCGAACGGCACCGGCAACCATTGCAAGTCCAATAAGGTTTTTCAGAAAGCTGCCAAAACCTCGACTCTACTACAACAACAACAACAACACAACGCGAACAACATCAACGGAAACCCCTCCTCGGTGGACACCGGCGCCACCGACAGCAACAAGAACCCGATCATCATCCTGAGCGGCGAGGACGTGGAGCTCGCGGTCCACGAGTGCGTGTTCAGGGGGGATGTGCGCCTGCTCTCCTCTCTCATCAGGACCCACAGCATCACTCAGAAGGATGTGCACGGTGAGTTTCTATTAGTCCACATCTCTCCTATCGCACATGGCTTTAGTGATGGTGATGTTTAAAATATCTAGATATATGGTGAGATCATCCATGCTTCTCTTTCAGGGAACACACCTCTCCACCTGGCTGTGATGATGGGCCACAAAGGTACAACTGATTTACTTTTATATGTTCGTATTCGTTTATTGCAGGACACGCATATATAGCTTAGTTCTCCCGCCCCCCTTGTTTTGTTGGAGTAGCTCTTCCACACTCACGTGTACATTTCTTTATTTTTTTCCTATACAACATCTTCTATCCCCGAACAAGCAATCTGGATACTAAGAAACTTTGGAGAAAGTTTCTCACCTCCAGTACATCAGTAGTATCTGGCGGTGGAACTACTGTTGATGCTGACCTCGAGATTCAAATATTAACATGTAGCTTTTGGAAACCCGTGTACCTTTTTTGGCTTCACAAAACAACTCTAACAACAAAACCGAATTCACAACAATTTCGGGAGGAAATCCCGTTTCTCCTCTGATGGTCGTTTGTTGTTTCTCTCTCAGAATGCGCCCTCCTCCTGCTGGCCCACAACGCTCCCGTAAAGATAAAGAACGCTCAGGGCTGGAGCCCCCTGGCCGAAGCCATCAGCTACGGCGACCGGCAAATGAGTGAGTTACGGGAACGCCGCTCCGATTGAGCCGCCTGACCTCCTCGGGGGGGAAGGGGGGGGGGGGGGTGGTCAGCGACAGCGACAGCTTGGTGGTGGTGTGTTCAGCTGAAAAGCTAAACGTGGGGATTTTCTCTTGAGCACTCTCCATCCAGATGGGCCGGAGCGCAGCCGGCATGGCGGCTTAGCGTGAGGAAGCGCTTAGCGTCCAGCGCGGTCACTCCCCTGCTGCTTTTAGAGCCAGTGAGAACGACATGTGAGAGGCACCGGCTAATGCCTTGGGATGAGTCCACTGCTCCTTTCTTTTGTTTTTTAATACTTAACTAAAGATAATATGAAATATGAAAGGCCAGGCTAGTGTCTTAAAAATAAAATGACATCATTCTTTAATCTGTGAGCTGACCCCTGTTCTTCCTTCATGTTCGGCTGTAACGATGACCTCACCGAGTTCTCAGCCTCCCAGTCCGTCTGTGACGGAGGCATTCTGAGAAATGACTTTGTGTGTGTGTGTGTGTGTTGCGCCTCGTCAGCAGATTGCGCCTCAGTGTGTAAGAGAAAGAGCCGTCACGTGATCATCAATCCATCTGTACCTCGTTTAGCTTCATTCAAAAGTGACTCAAAGACATGAAAATGATTCATTATTATATTTGTTCTTCCTCCTCAGTCACAGCGATCCTGCGGAAGCTGAAGCAGCAGTCCAGGGAGACCGTGGAGGACAAGAGGCCGAAGTTACTGAACGCTCTCAAGGAGGTGAAGTCTCACTCTGTTGCGTTTTCAGAAAACCTCCGCTGGATTCCATCTGCAGAGTCCTGGAGTTCTGCATCGTAACTGCTGACGTGCATTATGGGAAATCTCCTCTGTGCTGGACTTGTCCTTGACTCACTCAGTTCCACGTGGTTGTGTTTTTTTTCTGTAGCTCGGGGACTTTTATCTGGAGCTGCATTGGGACTTTCAGAGCTGGGGTGAGTTTTCAGACTTCACACACACACACACACACACACACACACACAAGGAGCGTAAAGAGAAATCAGCGTTTTTTGTTTCCCCTAAAACGCAAAAATCTAGAGTGTGCAATAGCGCTCTTCTGTTTTTAGTGCCTTTGCTGTCCCGGATGCTGCCGTCTGACGCCTGTAAAATCTACAAGCAGGGGCTTAACATCAGGTAAACGGGTCGAGAGACACAGAGAGAGAGAGACTCTAATTCTGTGTTTTTGAAGCCGCAAATGTTCGACATCCAGGTCGACGACCTCTTTTAGATCTAGAAAGTAGGACGAAACAATCCTCTCTCTTTTCTCTCTCTCTCTCTCTCTCTCTCTCTCTCTCCCTCCCCCGCCCCCTTCTCCAGGCTCGACACCACTCTCATCGACTTCACCGACATGAAGTGTCAGCGCGGGGACCTCAGCTTCATTTTCAACGGCGAGGCCGCGCCCTCCCAGTCCTTTGTGGTCCTGGACAACGAAGCCAAAGTGTACCAAAGAATACACCACGAGGTGAGGGGTGGGTGAGGGGTGGTACGACCAGATCTCTGTTACTACACTGCATCGTCAGCTGTTTACCACGATCCGTCATTGTCTCTCTCCCCCCCCAAGGAGTCTGAGATGGAGACCGAGGAGGAGGTGGACATTCTGATGAGCAGCGACGTCTACTCCGCCACGCTGTCCACCAAGTCCATCTCCTTCTCACGCAGTCAGATGGGCTGGCTGTTCCGAGAGGACAAGACGGTAGGTTTCACGGGAGGAGAGCGGGGAGCCGACGACGCCTCAAACGTCCGGATCGGCCATCGAAGCCGAGCGAAAGATCTTATTTCGCCGTCCTTCGCACGTCTCTCGGTTTAAACAAATGTTCCGTCGGACTGTGAATCTGAAGCCGGAGCTCGCGTCCGCGTTCAGCGGCGGCGTCCGCCGGTCTCGCGCCGGTTCCGTGTAACCGGCTCGTGTCTCGTGTGCCGCGCAGGAGCGGATCGGCAACTTCCTGGCCGACTTCTACGCCGTGAACGGGCTGGTGCTGGAGTCCCGGAAGCGGCGCGAGCACCTGAGCGAGGAGGACGTCCTGAGGAACAAGGCCATCATGGAGAGCCTGAGCAAAGGCGGCAGCATCAGCGAGCAGAACTTTGAGGTGAGCGACACACACACACACACACACACACACACACCTGGTGTCTGCGAATGTGGCGCTCACCGCTTGCGTGTCCTCAGCCCGTGAGACGGCAGTCCCTCGCGGCGCCCGACCCCAGCACCGTGTCTTGGGAGGAGTACATCGCGGCGGAGCACGGCAAGTGAGTGTCTCCGATTTATTTCTTTTCCCGGCGGAAAAAATTGAAACGGAGGGCGTTCCGACATGGAACGCACCCGAGAGTGAAAGTCCACGTCCTTTATGTGCGTTCTGTGTGTTTGTGTCGCCCCGCCTCCAGGCCGCCTCACCTCGGCAGAGAGCTGGTGTGTAAAGAGAGCAAGAAGAACTTCAAAGCCAACGTGGCCATGAGCCAGGACTTCCCTCTGGGCATCGAGTCGTAAGTACACGCCCTCCTCCTCCTCCTCCTCCTCCTCCTCCTGGGGGGGGGTGGTCTACTGAGGGGGTGATGAACAACCTGACTTATCTCCCGTGTCTTCCTTCATGTGGCGTTTGTTCCAGCTTCCATTTGTTAATGTAGATATTAGAGTCTGACCTTTTACAGGGCTGTAAGGCTGATGAACTTATATGTATGTGTATATAAATAAATAAATATATATATATATATATATACACACATATATATATAAATATATTTATTTATTTATATATATATATATATATATTGCCTGACATTTTGTAACAGGAATCCATTGAATGAAGTTTTCTTCTTCTTCTTCAAGATGTTCTACTTGCTTCTATTAAAATGTTTCATTCTTACCGTTTAGAAAGCATCATTTTATTTCCTACTTTTTTCCCCTTTCTTTTTAATAAATGTTGAACGTTCCTCAGATGCACAAAGGGACTAAAGCTCGCTCCGAGAGTCTTTAATTTTATTCATTCAAGACGGCAGCTAACATTTATTTTCATTGTCGATTCATCTTCTAATAAAACGAGTCGGTCATAAGAAAGGGAACAATGGCCTGAGACGACGTCCTCGCACCGCAGAGACACTCCACTGTGGGAGGAGTTAAGAAAGAAGAACATATTCACATTGAAGAAGCTGGAATCAAGAGAACTTCTTTTCTTGAATGTATAAAACTGTTTAACAGTGTGATTTAATGTCATATTTTGCAACTCGTCCATTTCAATAGTTTTATCTCCTCAAGATCTCGTGTTGCAGTTTGACGTCCTCCCTTTGCTCCGCCCCCTCAGGTTGCTCAACGTGCTGGAGGTCATCGCCCCGTTCAAGCACTTCAACAAACTCCGGGAGTTCGTGCAGATGAAGCTTCCGCCGGGGTTCCCCGTCAAACTGGGTAAGTGCGGCGGCCTCCGCGGCGATGCCGGCGGCGCTCCCGGACTTAACGGGTTTCCTTCTCTCTCTCTCCCTCGCAGACATCCCCGTCTTCCCCACCATCACGGCCACCGTCACTTTTCAGGAATTCCGCTACGACAAATTCGAAGAGTCCACCTTCGTCATCCCGGCCGAGTACAAAGAAGATCCCAGCCGCTTCCCCGACCTCTGACCTGGCAACGCGAACCACAAGCAGCGTGTCTGTGTGAGGGGAAACACACAGGAGGAAGAGGAGGGATCCTGTGTTGTTTTATTCATATATATATATATATATTATCCATTTAAGAATGAAAAGGGAACTTGTTTTATTGGATCAGTTGTTATTTGTTTGCGCCACCTCTCGTGTAGATATGCATATCGGCCGTTCATCCGTCACCCGGGCGGTACGCCGAGCTGCCAGGAGACACAGCCTGGACTCTTCGTCATCATCATCATCACTATTTTATTATCTGCTATTATCTTCTCGTCTCCGAGGACCGATGACTGAACTCTCATTCTGCACCGACGGCGTCATCGGAAAAGACCCGCGGCTTAATCATCGTTCATGAATGATGTTCTGAATGTAGATCTATAAACTCTAAAGGAGCGACACGGTAGCAACACGTCTCGGCGCCAATGTTTCTGATCGGCATCAAAAAACCAAACGGTTGGACGTCCCGCGTCTTCAGGTCTGCTCGCGTTACCTCTCTGCGTCACGTGATCCCCTCGGACGTCATGTGATCCTCTCGGCCTTCATGTGACCCTCGGTTGTCACGTGATCCTCGTGACCGGACCGAGGGGTTTTGTTCTATGTGCATTAGTGTGTGTGGGAGAACCTCGGTGGGATATCAGGAAAAACTGTTAGTTTCATAATGCACTGATGATATTTAGTATATATATATTTAAGGCATGCTATGGCTGCGTTGGCGACTGGTTCACGTTCATCTTTCAGCTGGTTTAAGGTTAAAAGGGGAAAAGCTGAACCGCCCCGTTTGTGCTTCTAAAGATCTCGTTGATCGTCGTCTGCGAATCCTTCTTTTACTTTTCTGTGTAAACTAAACTGTGACATTGATACTGCTGGATCTGTCCGGAGGGGATCGCCTCTCGCTTCAGTTTACATGTACTGCAACCATACCTACTTCACTTCCCTTTAAATAAAGCACCAGCATCATGTTTAAACCCACTTTGTGCAAGTATATTAAGATCATATTCCATGTTATGAATGTGACGCGGTGCTGCTTTAATGTGTTTCACTGCTTTACGGCAATATTTAATTTTTTATCCGTGAGATGTACTTTTCCACTAAAGGGCCACAAGTTATTTTCTTTTTTTAAATAACATTTTCAGGAACCTGGAACCAATTAAGTCATGAAATAGTTAAATTATAAATTTCAGCGCATCTCATTTGTGCAATAAATAACAAATTCTTGACGGCTCGTTTCTCCCAAATAGGCTTTATTATAAAAGAAATCTGATAAAACAATCAACACTTTCAAATAACAAGAAACATGTGTCGAGCTGTTCCGGGGGGGGAGGGGTGGCCTGAACAACACACCACGACACAAAACAAAATGTAAAAGATACAATATGTGGAAAAAAAGGGACGAAAGCCGACGACACGAGTTCAAGGAAAGCGAAGCGAGCCGACGTCGGCGGAGGCAAAACGAAAACGTGCGGCGGCGGGCGGACCCTCTGCGAGAAGAGCGCACGACTCTTCTGCGAGAGACATCGATGCGACCGACGCTCGCGTCACATTATTAGATTCGAAGAAGAAGAAGAGAAAGAAAAGAGTCGCAACACAGAACGGAGGAGGGCGAATGAAAAAAAAAAGAGGGGCGGAGCCCTTAATCGCTGACGTCCATGTCTTCTTCGTGGTGATCGTCGTCCCCGTTAACGTTGGCCTGCTTCGTGCCGTTACCTTCTACAGACTGAGGAGACAAAGCAGAGTCGTCAGCTTCCTTCCTGGCCCGCCTCTCCTTCCCGCTGTCATAGCCTTGTTCCTCCGCATCGTAATCCCTGGTGACCTACGAGAGGAGAACCAACGCATGTGACTGTGAGGCTCGGGGAGACCCAGCGGCGGCGGACGCGCGCCAGAACGTGCGGTACCGACCTTGACGTCTCCTTTCTCGCCGTCGGACTTCCTCTCGCGCTCCTTGTCCTTGTTTTTCTTCTTCTTGCCGGGCGAGCGCTCCGGCTCCTCGCGCACTCGGTCGCTCTTGCGGTCCTTGTCCCTCTTCTTCTCCTTCTTGTGTCTGGAGGTCGGAGGAGAGGAGGACAGGTCGGCCGTTAAATACACAAAAGGGTATCCGCTGCAGTGGATTTACAGATTTTTTTAGTTCTGGTTCTGGTTTTCCTCGGGAGCGTCTAGTATTTAATATTTCACACCAACCTCCGAGGAGACGGAGTCCTCTTTTTGGGAGGAGAGCGGCTGTGGGTTCGACTCCTCTTGCGTCTCCTGCGTCGCAGAACAAGACGACTTGAAAACAGAGCGTTTGGTAGTCGCGATACAAACAGCGTGTGTGTGTGTGTGTGGTTAACAGCATGCCCCGCCCCCCCCCCCGCTCACCGGTCCCCGCTGTGCGACCTCCTCGTTGTGCTGTAGCTTTTCGGCGGCGTCTTGGATCTCTTCCTCCCGGAGTCTTCCTTCTTTCTATCTCTGCGGACACATTTTTGAAGATCTCAGTCAAATGCACCTTTTGAAAAAAAGCACCGTCGGCGCGAAGCGTCGCCCGGCGCACCTGGATCTGCTCGGGGATCGTCTGCTTTGGTCTCTGGAGGAGTCGGTGTGCCTCCGGCGAGGGCTTTTGGAGCGCCGCTTGGGTCTGGAGGTCGATCGCCGCCGCGAGCGGCTCCGGGTGGTCCGCCTGCAGAGACACGGCCGCTCCGGTTAACTCCGCCCTCGCGGAAAACACGCGAGGGCGTCTCCCGCTCGACTAACGGGCGTCACCTGTGTTTGGAGCGTGATCTGGACCGCCTCCTGTGGGACCGGGACCGGCTGCGGGAGCGCTTCTTTTTGCTTTCCTTATCTGCTGGACGGGAGGAACACAAACGTGCTCAGTATTCTCACGATGCGGGGAAAAAAGGTGACAGACGACACGCCAGACGGACGACGCTCTTACTTCCGGGTTCGATGGCAGCGGAGATGAGCGACTGCGCCTCTCGGACTCTCTTCATGGCCTCTTCGATTTCTTTATTCGAGGCGTCGGCCTTCAGGCTGGCGCTCAGGTTCAAGCCGGCGGCCAACGGGTTCAGCCTGAACGAGTCGGGAGTTACTCGTCGGTAATAATCATCCGCACGCGCATTTCTTCACAGTTCAGGCTGAAAGGAGCTTCCTGTTTACGAGTCTTGACGACTTACTTTGGATCCGTCATGAACTTTAACAGCTGGTCAGCAGCCTGTACACAAGAATAATACAAAGTGTGAAGATTGTAAAAGGTTGGTCAAATCAAATATATTGCGTGTTTAACCCTCATGTCGCCTTCGGGTCAATTTGACCCGATTCAATGTTTAACCCTCCTGTTACCTTTATATTTACTAACATATTTTACCCTTGAGGTCAATATGACCCCAGCTATTAAAATCTCCAGAAAATTATTAGAATTAATATTGTTTTCCAAGTTTAAGTGTGAGGTACTTTATGTTTGTTTGTTGACTCCCGAAAGAACACCGACATTAAACATTGAATCGGGTCAAATTGACCCGAAGGCAACACAAGGGTTAACTTGACACGTTTAGGATGCAAAGGCGTCCTCGTCGGCGTGGATCGACGCCCCCGCTCACCTGTGGGTTCATGCTGGCTCCTGGGAACCCGAAAGCAGCCATGGCGTCCATGTTGGGGACGCCGAAGGGGTTTCCTCCCATCTGGGAGAAGAGCACAGCGTGTTGGTTGAGATGTGTTCAGGGACTCAAACGGGTATCAACATCATCACGTCAGACTGATCGGGAGGCCACGCCTTCAAGTTCACGCCCAAACAGCCACCGACCACCCTCTGCCGTTATCGTCGCCCGCCAACTGGAAAAATCACTTTTCTTGTTAACAGGGTTCTTACACACTTTGACCGATGGATTTCCAGGACTTTAAACCAAATTCCCATGACCAAACTGAAATCTCGGTATAAATATGAACAATTTAGAACATGTTGCGTATCGAGAGCGTACGCCGGATTATATTTTGAGCGTCTTTCTTTAAAAAACATATTCATTATTTTTAAACTCCGCGTGAATGAACATGTGATGATAACACATTTCCATGACTTTTCCAAAACTTTTATGATTTATGTTTTTTCCGTGACTTTTCCAGGCCTGGAAATGACCATTTTAAAATTCCATGACTTTTCCAGGTTTTCCATGACCGTACGAACCCTGTGTTAACCCTCCTGTTGCCTTAGGGTCAATTTGACCCCATTCAATGTTTAACCCTCCTGTTACCTTTATATTTACTAACATATTTTACCCTCGGGGTCAATTTGACCCCAGCAATTAAAACCTCCAGAAAATTATTAGAATTAATATTGTTTCCCAAGTTTAAGTGTGAGGTACTTTATGTTTGTTTGTTGACTACCTAAATAGCCCTTTAAATATATTAAAAAGTTGATATTTCTTATATGTTTGACAGTGAAAAACAGCCTGGGGTCAAATTGACCCCAAAGAACACCGACATTAAACGGGGTCAAATTGACCCGAAAGGTAACAGGAGGGTTAAGAGAGAAATTTAAAAAACGCAAATTCACCGTAACAAATCGACCGCGGTATGAAACAAAGCGGCCAACGGATGTTTCAAAGGTCAAGGAAGAGCATGTCAACCGCGACCAACGGGACTACATTTACATTGATTATGGATCATAATGTCACGTGGCACAGCGTAAACGGCCCATGAAAGACAGTGATTTAAAATAATCTGGAGCGTGCCGCCGTGCCGTCGTTTCCGTGCGAGGCGGTGGGAACGTCTCACCCCTTGATTGGACATGGGGTTGGGCGTCGGAAGAAGTCCTCCTCCCGGCAGAATTCCCGCCACAGCGTTTGCCGGCGCCAACAGCGACAAAGCTTTCGCCTCGTCGGGAATAGTGCCTACAGAAGAATTAAAGCGGGCGTTAGGACAGAACGACATCCCCACACACACCAACCACAGAGAAGACACTTTGGAAAAGACAACAACAACAACAACAAAAGGCAAATTCACACTGCAAAATTCCTCAAATTAGGTTCAACAACACATGGTTACCTTACAGATCAGAGTTCCCTGAATTCAACATACATCATTGCAGTGACTGAACTATTGCTGGAATATATCACACTACTCCAATGAACACTGCCAAGAATATATCACCTGAAAGTGTTTTTTAAGTCATGAACCAAACGTTAGCAAGCACAGCTGCTTCTCCAGTTGGGCGAGCCCTCACTTTTCATTAAGACGTTTACTGAAACAAGCGACTCGCGCTGCCGGCTTCGCTACTAAAAGCACACAGAGAGAGATCGAGATACACACAACAGAGAGAATTTTAGGGATTTTTGGCAAGAACACTATACAAAGCTATCAGTGTTCACTTACCAAAAACACAAAATGTCAGAGCATATAGTGGCACGTACTAAATGACAATAGCAGAATTCAGGGCGTCCGCCGTACATCATTACTCTAGTATCCTTACCTGCGTCAATCCGCCAACACTAGGCAGCGGGTGACTGCTTTGTCTGCGCTAACAGTCCAATTAACAAAATACTGGCTTCATCTTTATTTGCATTTTTTTGTGTGCCACTGATTGGAATTTTTCCCCATTTTTTTTTTATACAAAATTTGACAAATAAAAACACCTCATAATCATCTCACATTCATGATCATTTTAAAAAACAATCCACCCCCAAAAACAACTCGTTCACAAAAAGACACGACGTAAGTACAGACACACAACAGTGACAACAGGTAAATGGAGGAGCACTGAAGAGAGAAATTGCTGCAGGAGACAAAACTGTTGGATGGTATTTTCAGCAGCGCCTGGTTTACAGGCTGAGCCAGGAAAAAGAACTGTAAAACACAACAACAAAAGAAGACCACTGTTAAAGAGAATATATAGATGTTATAGTTCCAACACAGTGTCATGTTGGGAGGGCATCCTAAGACAACCTGGCTATTATAGACCATCACCAATTGAGTCAGTCGCACAATTAGCTGCTCACATTTGGGTACGTATGTGCAGTGTTGCATTGTGGGCATTGTGTGATGACGTAATTGTTAACACCCGTTGTGTTGGATTAACACCAAACCCAGAGGAACAAAATGGATTTCTAAAAAGCTTTTTCCTTTCTGACGATATACAACATTTCTGGTCAGCGTCAATACTTTCTGCTGTCGGACGTAATCTCACTCGCTAGCTCTGAAATCTTTAAAAACAGCTCATGAATATATCATTTGATTCTTAATACAAAAGACGGAGACTTCCTAAAACAACAGACAGAAGTGAAGTGCATTTGCCCGGGGACTATTTTCAGTGGCGGATTGATACACGTGTGGTGTCGGCTGCAGTCAGTGGCGTGGATGGAACATGTAATACGGCGCATTCATCTAAATGAACAGAAAAGTCCCCACAAGATGGCTCAGTGATGTACTTTAAATGTTTGTTTTGGTCAAAGATGATCTTTTGGTCTTTTTCGTGGGATTGTTAACAACCCAAAAAAGTGAATATTAGCGGCGGCCTCGTCTGCCGAGGAGCGACGCTTTCGCCAGCGTTCAAAAGTGTTGCAAAATGAGCACCGTTTCCGGCTTGTGTCCCCGCTATCTGACCTTTATGCCTGAAACTAAACCACCTAGAAAAGAATAATTAGACAGAAGGAAGGGGAAAGAGAAGGCAGAGAAAGAATAGAGGACACAAAAAGAGCGGGTGGGACTTGAATGCTTGCTGGCCTTTGCAAATGTCTACAATCCCCTGTTGGCAGGCAGAGGACCACTTTCAGCCATCAACGAGGGCGCTGCTTTTGCCTTCTTCACTACAAAAATCACACACACACACACATACACACACACAAATAACAGAGAGAAGTTTAACAGAGGATAGTCCAATATGGGGGAGAAAATAAAAATGCATATGGTTAAGAGTTTAAACATCTTCACTTCACTGCGGGCGCCCACAGCTCGGCGTCGCTCAACTCCTAATCTGTAAACGGCTGTCAAGTAGATTTTGGTAAACTGCGATTTCTACACAGAGCAGATTGTTATTTTAGGCAGAGACACATGTACGATGCTTGATATGCACGTCGCCCAAAGAAACACATTCCAGTTCATCAACGGAATTGCATTGTGAAAACAGACATGGGACGTGCTACCACGGTATACCGAGAATCTAAAAATAGAGGTCCGTCTACCCCTCCTGGTACCTTCACATTTACTCACATATTTTACCCTCGGGGTCAATTTGACCCCAGCAATTAAAACCTCCAGAAAATTATTAGAATTAATATTGTTTCCCAAGTTTAAGTGTGAGGTACTTTATGTTTGTTTGTTGACTACCTAAATAGCCCTTTAAATATATAAAAAAGTTGATATTTCTGATATGTTTGACACAGTGAAAAACAGCCTGGGGTCAAATTGACCCTAAAGGTGACAGGAGGGTTAAGAACTTCTCATAGGCAACGGGAAGGAATGGAATAAACAATATCACCGACGTTATCTTCCAACGCTCATGTAAACAGACCAGGGCGAGTCGACGTGTGCGATTCGCTAACGGGAACGCCTCGATGAGATGCGTCGAGTTTATTACTCTTTTACGCGTTCACTATTCATGCCATTCCATCCACAAGGACCACTCACACGCGGAAATAATGACGTGACAAACCTTCGGCGAACGGGACCACGATCAACGCTCTGTCCACAAACACGGTGTTGGTCAGATGTTGGGACACGCCGACGGAATCTGGCTCGTGGAACTTCACAAAGCACACCCGCGACGTCACCGGCACCTGAGAGTCACTGTGGAGGGAGGCAGAGATTATTAAATATTGTTGGGCGGGAAATTGCAAACATTTGTTTTGTCTTTTTGAGAATGTCGTCAAATCTTAACCAGAGATTGTTATGATAATAAAATGGATATCAATGACATTAGGGAGGGTTTGAGCTTTTGTAACACAAGACTCCCTCAAAACATCAAAGAACTCTTCTCACTCCAACTTCCCTGCTTCCCATAAAACCAACCACGTTATGATTAGAAGATAGAAAGTCACATTTTAAAGTCAATTAGATTGTATATTTTCTGTTGATACATTTGTTTATAATGGTGAAAAACGCAAAAATATTCTTAGGTTTCTGTTTTGTGTTGGTATGTGTGAATTTGCAGCGTATCTCTCTTTTCCAGGACATTTCTTTTTACAGTTTAAATTTGATACATTTTCAATGCAACCCAAAATAATCTAATTAATATACTCATCAATAATAAATAAATAGATTATGCACAACGTCAGTTTGTTACGTTTTTGCATAATAAGCTCTAGAAGCTGGCAGTTAGTCAACGCTGCGACGGTTTAATCAACCTTTTGTTTTATAATTATGAGACAGCAGACAACTACAGCTCCGACATGACTTACGAGTATTTGATTTCTTCTTTTTTATTTATTCAACTTATTCTGCCTTTTGTTGCGGAGAAGAAGGAAAAACACACAAAGCAAGAAGCGTTTTAGTCGATGCTCTATTTAAGCCTCTACTCGTGTATCGACCCCCCCTCTCTCATCACAAAATACACAAACAAGATGCTTTTAAACTTAAAGAAACGTCTCTGTGTGTGCATTTAAACGTTTAGACACACACTATAGTCAAACTACGATGAATACGAGTGCAACGCCACCTGGAGTTAGGTAACGTCCACGTTATTTGGCTCCAGCCGTTGATAGCACGCGAGGCCCGTGCTTAGGCCTCGCTAGGTTCAACCCGTTTAGCAAAGAAAACACACACAAAGCTAACACGTGATGTTCGTGGGCATAATAGTGACGTCATATCGCCCGCAAATAGCCAACTTACTCCGGTGGAAATAACTTCAGTTCATCGATAGTTCCCAAAAAGCCGAACAGCGTCCTCATCTGCTCCGACGTTGTGCTCGGCGACACATTGGTCACCTGGACCACCTTGGTGGTGTAGTTCATTTCACCCCCCGACTGAACCCCGGTTTCACAGAAAGCCCCGCCGTTAACGACTACACTTGGATTCAAGTCGCGGTTGTCCGCTCGTTGTGGAAGCAGCTCGTTTGAAGGTAAATTGGCGGAGTAACGCCAGGAGCTAGCTATCGACTACGTCAACAGGCTGTAGCATTCCGCCGCCATATTGTTATTCCGATCGTTGTGCGCATGCGCGTAGTTGAACCGCCTTCCCGTTAAAAACAAACGGTATTTTCACAACAACATCACGGGTTGATTACGGTTTATTACCATGTTTAGTTTTTATTCATCCATCTAATTTTAGACCAGTACGCCAACGCGCGCGACACTGATAACACGTTTGAATAGTTTTGACCTGAAACCAACCAACAGAGGTCTCCCTTTCCTTTTAGAGATGGTTACCAAGGAGGAGGTGGAAACAGAGGGAAGGAGAGCACATGTCTTTCCCATGGTTATATCTTTTTTCATTAAAAAATGTTTTGGCTTTTCTTTGCATTTTTTTCCAACTGGGTTATTTTTGCTCTAACACGTAACACTAAATTGCCCAAACTTCTCAGGCAATACTATGTGCACCTCTTATTTAGATGCTCACAGTTATCAGCGGAATATGTTCGTGAAGATGTGACATCAACCTCCATGATGATGATGATGATGATGATGATGACCACGTGAAATGGTTGAAAGGCCCAGAAAAAGCTAGAAATGGAGTCTGAGTTGGGATGTTTTTGTAAATTATAGTTTTCCATGGTGGCTGAAGGTAATTGCAGAATGTGTGAATATATGCATGTTTACTATACGTTACAATTGATGGACAAAATTGGGGCATTTGATTTATCACCGTTCGAGGAGTTTCCTCCACAATTGTAAGTCCTGGCTGTGTTTGGGGTCACTGAACTCTGACTGAGTAGTATTCACTAACAGACCCTTTCTTTTTTGATTCATAGAGTTTGATCAACATGTTATGTATTGCTAATCAAGATCACGTCACCCCACCCCTCCCTGCCACTGACAAAACAGCTTCTGGTGAAACTCTCTCTCTCTTGACTAACGGTGTTTTTTCCCCAGAAGGAACAATGCAGCGTTTGTTCCCGAGACTACGTCAAACATAATCCCTTCAACCTGGATTATAGTCACACTGAGAAAAGCAAGTTAAGGCCCTTTGAGTTCTGGCCACATTTCATCCAATTAGTGTTATCAAACATCTTATTCTGTCTGATAGATGGTCTAAAAATAGTAGTGACGGTTGACTGTCAGTGTAGTTTCACAGTAGATCTGCATGCCATTTCAGAAAGCCATTCGTTAATCGAGAATAAAATGGTGGTACATATTTTTTGTTTCCAATTGTCGTCTCGATCCAAAAGCTTTCTATGAATTCACTCTTGCACATATCCTGAACTCCTTGAACTTAAAACCCCCGTTCACGTCTGCTTACCCGCTCCATGTTGTTGGGTAAAGCCCACACTTTGCATTAATGCTCTGAACTATACTGCAGCTCGTATGACTCATCTTATATCTCAATGCACAACAATGGGGAAAAGAAATAATCACATGTACAATTGCAACACATTTGCCAATTCTGCGCGATAGATATTTGCACAATGAGATTCTTGTTCACGGTGCGACGTGATTGGCCGGGAGAAAAGTTCACGACGCAGATTTCCAGTGACCGTGAGGGGGACCGGACGAATAAATCCCCCAAATCCCCCGGGAGAGAGACGTGAACAGAGGTTTTCCTAAAGAGTTTGCTTTGTGTGGTGACACAACAAGAAGGAAACATGGTCAGCCGGTGAGTAACTTTAATTTACTTTTTAATCTCATATAGATTATCACAAGACGACAAGTGGGGACAGCATTTTTGTCACCAGCCATCTCTGTAGTTATTTGGGGATTTTATATGAAAAATGGTGAAATAATGTGTTTAAACTCTCACGTTCTACATTTCTCTAACTCGAGTTGACGTGAGAGCTCCTAGTGGGATTTAATCATCTTGGCTGTATTGCTTGATGTCTTTGCTGTTTGCCGACAGATTTGAACACCCAGCTGGCGGCTACAAGAAGATGTTTGAGACATGTGAGGAGCTGGCTGAGCCGATTCCAGCGACAATCATAGGTTTGTTTGCTCTCAGACGGAAACAGTCTGCAGTCACATACTCATGTTTCTTCTTACGGCATAGAAAGTAAGCTCTGAAAAGCTTAGTGTTTTTAAAAAAAATGTTGTTTTGCAGGTAGGATTCCTTCCTTCCTGAGGGGAAGCCTTCTCCGTCTAGGACCGGGGCTTTTTGAGGTCGGAGATGAACCCTTCTATCACCTCTTCGATGGCCAGGCCCTCATTCACAAATTCGACTTCAAGAACGGCCAGGTCACCTACTTCCGGAAGTAAGTCCTTGAAGGAAAGAACATTTTTCAGGCCATCAGTGCATGATTAACGGTTATTCGAGCCGAATAAACCTGCGCAAACAGGGCTCTATTCTAATCGAGCCACGTGAACGTACCTCGGCAGCATTTTGATCAAATACAAGGACGTCCAGGAATCAGTAAAAATGTTTGTTTTTCAATTTGGATGTCAAATGTCTTTTTTTTCTCCTCCTCCTAGGTTTGTCAAAACCGATGCCTACGTGAGAGCCATCACGGAGAAACGCGTGGTGATCACAGAGTTCGGCACCTTTGCGTACCCCGATCCCTGCAAAAACATCTTCTCCAGGTAGGTTGCACGTTAAAAGAAACACAATCTTTCTTTTATTCTCGTACTCCGGCTCTGGATGCTTTTTTTATTCTCATTTGAAAATTAAATACAAATGGTGAGTACTTTAAAATTAGCAAACTTTTCCTTCTGATTTTTCAGCTTTTTTTAACTCCAGTCTTGTGTTGCCGATGTTTCCGCTTCAATCATTTTTTTCTTCTTCCCGCGCAGGTTCTTCTCTTACTTCAAGGGCGTTGAGGTCACAGACAACTGCCTGGTGAACATTTTCCCCATCGGTGAGGATTTCTACGCCGTCACAGAAACCAACTTCATCACCAAAGTAAACCCGGATACCTTGGAGACGCTGAAGAAGGTACATCAACGCCAAAATATTAGAGAATTTTAAAAATGCTAAATGATCCCGAAAGCACATTGAGATGTCTTTATTCTGCACGCAGGTGGACATTTGTAACTACGTCAACATCAACGGGATGACGGCCCACCCTCACATTGAGAACGATGGCACGGTGTATAACATTGGGAACTGCATGGGCAAGGGAGCGTCGCTGGCCTACAGCATCGTCAAGATTCCACCCACACAGAAAGGTTCGGATCACCGCACTTAACAGCCGCTGCTGTCTTTCACCAAAATGTGCTGCTGATGGTGATTCAGGGTTAGAGGAAACTACGTGACCCCCCCCCCTCCCCTCGGTGAAAGAGAACTTATTTTTTTTGGGCTTGCTTTTGCTTTTTTTCAAGCCTTTTTTCCCTCCTTAGATAAGTCTGATCCCATTGAGAAGACCAAGGTGGTGGTGCAGATCCCCAGTGCTGAGAGGTTCAAGCCCTCCTATGTGCACAGGTGTGTGTGTGTGTGTGTGACGTCAGTGCCGAGTGCCAGAAAGTCAACATTTTCATCATCGTCTCTTTCACGATTTCAGCTTCGGCATGTCGGAGAACTACTTTGTCTTCGTGGAGACGCCGGTGAAGATCAACCTGCTGAAATTCCTGAGTGCCTGGAGCATCCGAGGCTCCAACTACATGGACTGCTTTGAGTCCAACGAGAACCAAGGGGTGAGCGACCCCCCCCGCGGCGCCTTCATGTCTTTGGTCCATCGTAACCCTCGATACTTATCACCTCCTCCTCCTTTACAGACCTTGTTTCACATCGCCGCCAAAGAACCCGCAGAGTACATCAACCACAAGTTCAAAGGGGCGGCCATCGGCATGTTCCATCACATCAACACCTACGAGGACGACGGCTTCATCGTTGTCGACCTCTGCGGATGGAAAGGGTGAATATTGGACTTCGATATCGATCTAGATGAGCGATGAAGATTCAGAGGAGCAGATAAAGAAGTCGCTCGCCCCGTGTGTGAATATTTTATTTACAAAATATACGAACGCTTTGAACGAATGACATTTATTCTCGACAGTATGAGGAAAGTTAAGATTAGCTCCAAGATATCACATCGCACATGTCTTTATTTGTTCATGTGTGATTTCCTACAAATGTCCCAGAACTCGAGCATCCCTGCGTGCGTATTCTGTTTATTTCATTATCCGTGCAGTTTCGAGTTTGTTTACAACTACCTCTGGATGGCCAACATGAGAGCCAACTGGGAGGAGGTGAAGAAGGCGGCCATGATGGCGCCGCAGCCCGAGGTCCGCCGATACGTCATTCCCCTGGACGTCAACAAGGCGAGTCGCCACGTTGTTGTCTTTGCTCGTCGTCCGCAGGCAGAGAGGCTCATTGGTTGTCGTCTTCGTTGCAGGAAGAGCAGGGGAAGAACCTGGTCGGCCTGCCGTACACCACGGCCACGGCCACCATGCACGCCGACGGGACCGTCTGGCTGGAGCCGGAGGTGCTCTTCTCCGGGCCTCGCCAAGGTAGCGAGCGCATCCGCGACACGGCGGCTTTCCGCACACGCGGGAAACGTCGCCACCGTGTAAAACGTCTCGACGTGTTTTTTTTGTGCGTGTAGCTTTCGAGTTCCCTCAGATCAACTACCAAAAGTACGCGGGGAAGAATTACACTTACGCCTACGGCCTCGGGCTCAACCACTTCATCCCGGACCGGGTGAGTCATCACAACGCCTCAAAGAAGTGTGTTAAAAATAAAAAAATGACTTTTTTTCACCAACTGATTGTGTTTAGATCGTGAAGCTCAACGTGAAGACCAAGGAGACCTGGGTGTGGCAAGAGCCAGACTCCTACCCCTCAGAGCCCGTCTTCGTCCAGACTCCCGATGGCATCGATGAAGACGACGGTAAGACGACAACAATACAAACGGCGACGCATTCAAACCCGACACCCAAGACTGCTCTGTGACGGTCTGGTGCCGCGTGTCTTCAGGAGTGCTGCTGACCATCGTGGTGGCTCCGGGCTCTCAGAGGCCGGGGTACCTCCTCATCCTCAACGCCAAGGACCTGTCGGAGATCGCCAGAGCGGAAGTGGAGTGCACCTTGCCCGTCACTTTTCACGGGATGTACAAACCCTAACGGGGCTTTTTCTCAGGGGGTCAACAGCACAAACGGGATAAACTAGAACGGGCACTCGGTAGAGCGCATACCTTCGCATATCACAAGATTGGGCATTGAATTATGAACATTTTGCCATTAGTTTCATGGCAATTGGATATAAATTGACCGCACTATGATAAAAAGAAGTTTTTGACCTTTTCATGACCTTGACCTTTAACCCGATCGATCCCAAAATCTAATCAAATGGTCCCTGGATAATAACCAATCATCCCACCAAATTTCATGCGATTCGGTTTAATACTTTTTTAGTTATGCGAGTAACACGCATACAAATAAATAAATAAATACACGCCGATCAAAACATTACCTTCCGCATTTTCAATGCGAAGGTAATAACTAGAACGGGCACTCGGTAGAGCGCATACCTTCACATATCACAAGATTGGGCATTGAATGATGAACATTTTGGCATTAGTTGCATGCCAATTGGATAACAATTGACCGTGCTATGGTAAAAAGAAGATTTTGACCTATCCATGACCTTGACCTTGCCCTTTGACCTGATTGATCCCAAAATCTAATCAAATGGTCCCCGGATAATAACCAATCATCCCACCAAATTTCATGCGATTCAAGAAGATGTTGACCTTTTCATGACCTTGACCTTTGACCCGATCGATCCCAAAATCTAATCAAATGGTCCCCGGATAATAACCAATCATCCCACCAAATTTCATGCGATTCGGTTTAAAACTTTTTTTGTTATGCGAATAACACACATACAAATAAATAAATATATAAATAAATAAATACACGCCGATCAAAACATAACCTTCCGCATTTTCAATGCGAAGGTAATAATGAGCAGATGGTTGTATGTTCTCATTTGCAGTTGACTTGGGGTTGTTAAATAAAATATATTATGGGAATTGATGCAGCTTTTTTTATTCTAGTTGCTGGATTAGCATAAAGATAATGATACATCCTCTTTTCAGTCATATACTGCTGTGTGTGTGTACAACATGCAGTAAGAACATATGTATTATGGCAACAACCATCCATTTCAACAATACATTTCAATTTCTTAAGTTTAGAGTTTAACAAAAAATGCTCAGAAAAAGCAGCAGAGGTCAAGATGTCCTGGACCAAGCTCATAAAACATTGCATCATCTATTTTCCAATTTCTAAACATTAAAATAGGATTTCTTCACATGAATATTTCACGATTAGAAAAATATACTTCCCTGTCAAAAGGTGCTATTTACTAGGTAGCAAAGGGCGGTCCTTAAGCTGAGGTTCAAACCTCTTTATGGTTTTTAATTGAATTCCTGACCCCTGGGCCCCTTTGTCCCTCAAAAGATGTTTACGGGGATTAAAATAACCTGATGTACATTCATGACGCCTGGTATTACTTTTTAACAAGCAGGCCTTTGTCTTGATAAATACCAATTAACACATATCAAAACTAATCCGTTAGCCTAGATTCTTACATATTTATAGAATTAAAATGTTGCCACACAAAATCTTATTATTGTTGAGGCCCAATCACATGCAGATCTGGCAACACAGCAAAACTGCTTAATCTGAGGAAAGAAAGAACAAGGGGCAGGTTGCAATGCATTAATCTTTTTATGTGCATGTGATGGATTATGGGCCCTTATGTAGACGATGTCATGAGCCACGTTTCACTGTATGCCAGATCCATGCGCATAAACACTCCCTTTGGCATGGATGGATCTTGTGCAGACGGCTTCAGAAGAAGACCCCCCCCCCCCCCCTCTCCTATTCTTACAGTTCAACTCGCAAAAAAAAAAACATGCCTCAAGTGGACCCATGTGAGTCCTCTCCAGCTGATGCAAGGCGAGGAAACATGACCAATAAGGGCTTCGGCAAGATCGCCGAGTCACCTCGATTTATGTCGTCATGTTTTTCCTTCACTGCTAGATTTAAGGATTGCGTTCATGAAAGGCTGGAAGGAATTTCCAATCGTGAATTCTGTAATCTCTTAATTTGATACACCGCAAGGCCAAAAGTCCACCCCACCTGACTGATGCCAACAGCTTGTTTATATCTCAGCTCTTAATGAAACAATGAGAAATATATAAGTTTTTTAAATTCTTTATTTCTCTTTACATGATGGCTTTCTAGCCTTCCGAAAACAAAGAAATAAAAACAAGATTACAGGACATATTAAGTGAAGATGAAAAACACGGCAAAGGAAAAGCCCAATGAAAGTCTTGAAATCTGTTGTGACGATTAAAGAAGTATCGCTCTGAGCTTCGTGAGGGACGGAGGTTTGCAGTCAGACTTAGACCAGTGTAGAAGTTATATATATATATATATATACTTACTGTCCTCAATACAAAGTGACATTTACATAAATGTAACAAAACCATAAAACACAAAAACAAAACAGCCACACTCACCAACCAAAAGTAAATGAAGGTAACTACTGCTACAGGGAAGGGAAATAAAGACACACTAGTTATGTCATAAAACCAACACGTGTAAAATAAAATTACTTTGTACTGCGGATTAAAAATTAAAGTTTCAAGTTCGCCTTAAATTTTGCCTCCTTTTTTTCGACATGTGGAAAAATGATTGTGAGCAGATTAATAAACACATCTGTACGCCGAGGATGAAGCTGGATGAGGGAGGCTATTAGCTTAGCATAGAGACTGGAAGCGGGGGGGACAACTAGCATAGCCATTTCAAAATAAAACAAATGGACTCCTATTATCTTTTAGTTAATTATTAAAACATCTTTTCTTTTTTCATGAACACTTTGCTCCAAGTTGCCGGAGATGTACTCGCCGATCTAAACCGGCGCGCCAAACGTGCAGCATAAACAAGGCAGCTTTATGCTAAGCGCGCCAGGTGAGAAGCGGCGGATACATCTCCGGCCTCGGCGACCGCCGAGCATCAGAAGTGTCGGAGCCACGCCCCTTTCCCCCCGGCGTAGTCCTTATGCTAAGCTCTCAGTGCCAGGAGAAATTTAGTGCACAGAATCAGAGTTGAAGTTTTCCTCTCGTGTCTCCTTTAAACTGGATGTAGCCTCTGTCCCTTTCCACACACACACACGAAAAGTCAAGCGGGACGAAGCGGAGGCTCACACGCCTGAAACACAGATTTCATTGAATACATCTTCAGGCTTACCTCGACGTGACAAGTGGCGACTGTCCGCTCTGAAAATGCCTTTTTTCTCTCTGTTATACAACTTTTGCATCTCGGGAAATAAAACGGAATGAAGTATTGATAGTGCAAGGTTATAAAGGTACATATATATTAATATATTGTTTAGATACTGTCCTATAAGTAAAGTGCAAATCTCTGGATCAGATGAAAAGTGTGTGCAAGCATTTCTAATGTCTGCCGGACCCCGCCTGCCCATGCACCAAGGAGCCCTTCGGCTGCTCTAGAACACCCCCGTTGACTCAAAGTCTGGACGTCTCTTCGCTCTGATCTCCTGTCGCTGTTCATTTTACTTTCGGGGAGTTTTTTTTTAACCTGCGTTACCTTCAAAGTGCGCAGGGCCCCTTCAATGAGGAAGTCCTGCCGTCGCCTCGAAGCGAACAGATTTCTAGCAACAACTCGTCGCACGTCGGCCGATCGCCCGTTGACATTAGTATCCATTTTTTATGATGATGAACTGGGGATGAAGGTGAACTGGGGTCAGTTAAAGTGAGAGAGGAGGAGGAGGAGGGGGGGGGGGGAACACACCCACTGAGACCGGCTCAAGTGGAAATGCAGTCATCCATCAGCTCACACACACACCCTCCATGCTCACTGTCAGCAAGACAGACACACACACACACACACACACATGCAGGGTCGCCTGGAATCAGTTTGTGCAACTGATGATCAAGACCAGCTTCGTATTTGGACCAGGGGACATGGAGGGACATCTGGGTGGTGAATTTAGAATTTCTTTTTTCAAAGTGCAAGAAAAGTCAACATTATTATTATTATTTGTAGCTCCTCTCACTATTAGAGGGCAGCTGTTGGGTTTGTGTGTGTGTGTGTGTGTGTGTTTGATCAAAGCTGTCGGGAGGAGCGGTGAGCCATCAGTTGGTTTCGTCGTAGGTGGAGAGCAGGGCGGCGTCCACGGGCTCCATGCAGGAGGGGCAGGTGAAGGATCGCATCAGCCAGTCGTCTATACAGTCCATGTGGTAGATGTGCATACACGGCAGGAATCGGATGGGGTCCCCATAAACAAAATCCAGCATGCAGATCACGCATCTAAAAAAAAAGATGAGATCCAGAGCTTGAATTCACACCAGGATTAAATAGTGGACACATATTTTGATAGTGGATTAAACATTGAACTCAATTTATTCAATTCTATTTCGATTAAATTTGATTGTTTAGTCTCAAATGCCACATTGCCATCAATGTAAATGTTAAAAGTGTTGTTACCGTGGCATTATGCCAACTGATATTGGGGCTGCAGCTAAAATTACTTTTGATTGTCAATGATAGAAATAATAATTTCGTCAAATCTCCGAAGATACGACAAAACTGCCAAAACTCCGAGGTCGAAAACCTGTCAATTTTAAATCATACAAAGTCTAAGCAGAAACCAGCCAATGGTTGGCCTTTCCTATAAATAATTGAGCTATAAAGTTAAGCAAAGACTATTTATATATAGTCCCAAGGCCCACATTTGCTTGAGATTTCAAATAAATGACTCCCTCAATTCTGACTGACAATAAACAGAATAAAGAGTATTGCTTCAACTTTTCTTCATTAACCAACTGATTATTTTGGCACAAGCGATCAACTGCATCATATTGACAATTGATGAGTTTCCCAGCGGCCATATGTCCCATCATTTACCATTAAATATTAATCGCATTTTAGAGTGCGTCACCAAAGGGATCCTGAAGTCAGGAGCACAACAACAACAACATGTCTGACTGAGTCAATATCGCTCAGCTCTCCCTCTGTGCAAACATCACACACACACACACACACGTGATCTAAATGCTCACTCCCTGATCTTTTTCTCCGAGCCGTCCTTCCCTCCATCGTAAACGCCCCTCGGGAGGTGATGGATGAGGCCGATGCGCTGAGCGATGCGGATCTGCTCGTCCTCCGTCAGCTGGGTGGCCAGGCGGGCCTGACTGGGCGTGGGGTGGTACATGGGCATGTGAGCCTGCTCCTGGTGGGCACAGGGAAAAAACACCAAAACACCAACAGTGAGACCACAACAACTCCCATGATGCATCACTCTGTGTTTACAAAGTGAGCCGTGAGGAAGATATAGATGTACTCAAGAGGCCAGTTAATGATGATGACTATAAAAAAAACACGTTTGTTTACTCGGGTGTTACCGGACGAAACTAAACCCGAGGCAGACAAAAAGGCCCCGGATGTGAAACACCGGACACACACACACACATTTTCATGAACGCTGCCTTTCCTGATAACAACTTGTGCAAGCGACTCTTATTTTCTTAAATGACGTTAGTTGTCGCTCACCTGGTACGGAGGAGGAGGCTCCAGGTCCAGGTCGGCCCCGTCCCCGAAGCTCCCCCGGTCCGACAGGGACTCGTGAAGCAGCGAGATGTCGTCCGATGTCGGAGACTTGAGGCAGTTGCCCATGTCGCCCCGCCGCTAACAACCTGATCTCTCCTGCTCGAGTCGCTCCCGGTACTTATTGTCTGTTACCATTAACTCGAAGTTCAACTCCACGTTGCTAGATATACCATATGCATGGTTGTAAAAGCTCCGGCGTCGGGGTTAAAATGCGTTCAATGACTCTTCATCTCCACCGGGGGAAAAACAAAACAAAGAACTCGGCCGCGCTAACGACGACTAGCCGAGCGAGCTGCCGTCTCCACTTCCGCGACACGTATCGCTCATCCCTCTCGTAGGGAATCGCGATTTCTACTAAATATCTACTTCAGCAGCAGCCGCGGCTGTTAAACTGAGCGGTCTGGACTTTGGACCGTGGCGACATGTCCGCCTTTTGAACTTCGCGAGTGATATTAAACAGTTCGCTTTCTTGCTAGCGCTTTCTTTAACCGGACATGTTATCGGGCCGTTGGATATGACGTATGCTGAACTCTGCGCTGTGATTGGATGATTCGCCTTCACGTGGTTCGGATACAGAGCCGAAGTCCCACCCCTTTTAATAATGAACAATACATGAAAACAGTTGATAAAGAACAGAATAATGTGTTGAAAAATAATTACTCTATTTATGATAAGATACGTGTAATATATAGATTAGCTCCCGCGATTTAAATTTTAAATACATGCATTACATGGGACCAAATAAATAAATCACTTTCCTTTTTTTATACCTTTTATTGCAACATTTTGGTCCGATTTATAACGTGTTTTTCAATACTACAAGCAACATTTTCATCAGTCTGTTAAATATGTATTTCTTAGTTTTTAATGTATTAGTCACACAGCATATGGTTCTGTGTTAAAACAACCACAACATACAACTTTTATAAAATCACAGTATATATACTCTATATATTGTAATATGTTAAATAGTATATTACACTTGTGCTTTTCCTCCAATAACAAGTAATGTCTTCTGTGGAAGAGAGAACTATCGAGTAATCCCATACGCAGGTGTATCCCAATGGCAATGGAGAGGTCTAATCAGTCGCATTATTGAAAACACCTGTGTAGGAGAAGCATGGCATTCCTTTAATTGCATTTTTAAATAATTGTATGTTGTCACACTCTTCAAAAACAAGTGTTTTTATCTTCACATAAACTGTAAATGGACAATAAGTTTGGTACAATCAAAGTTTAAGGGGCATGTGGCACCACTGTCTATACACATCTGTATGAGGTATTATTTAAATTTAAATAAAAGCTCAGAAGGCCAGTTTTCGCTTCAGTTCTCATATATCAAGGTGTTTTATTTTTCCCCCCAGGCTTTTATTTCTTTAATAAAATAAACGACATCCAATCAGTGGCAGCTTGTGTACACCTTTATTTGTATATACAGCTATAGTACACATAAAAACCCACACAGTATTTGCATTCCAGGTACTTATGGTACACATCTCCATGTTTTTGGTTAAGTGAGTTTCACAGAATTGTCCTTCAGGCAAAAAAAAACCCAAAACACAAGCCTTAAAATGAAAATTTCTGATACTGTGTATTTAAATTTTTTCTCTAAATATTACAAACAGCATAATTCCTGTGTACATTATTAGTAAGTTAGTTAGAGTAATGTAAATGTGTGAAACACGTGTCATGGGGTGTCTACAGTGTTTCTACAGTCATCGTCTGCAATGGTTCACATAATATTCACAGGGAAGAAAAAGGTGGAAAACGATGAGAGATTTTGTCTCAGTTCACAGTAAAATTACACGCCCAGTAATTAAAATGCTTCATATGATTGTCGGGAACGTTCTCATTTAAAGGGTGTAGACTGGAAAAGATAATAGTAACATGACTATTTTAAAGGATCATTTTAAAGGTTTGAATCTCGTCGGTCGCAGGATTAACAAATAAGCATCTTATGTTATTCTATAACTGTGTTCATGTCTCTCAACTTATGTTCAATACAAAAAAAGTGAGTGAAATCAGGCTGTATTTTACCTGCACGTTCATTCATACTGTAAAAAAAGAAAATCCAGCATTTTTAAGTTTTACTTTAGTATCCAGTATTAGTACTGTCTGGTAAACTATCAGATTGCCTCTTCGTCATGGCTTTTTATATTGATCTGGTCTAATGTCATGTTATGGAAACATAAATGGTGTGATGTACATCGTATTTACAAAACATTAATTTATAAGAAAATGTAGTTACATATTCACACACCCCACAGATAAATACTGTTAAGAGCAACAATGAATCATTAGAAACATCTTCAGGAATGAAAATACCTACAACTATCTGAGGTGTGTTATTACTCTCCGTCGTCAAGTGCGTATCAGGAAATAGACCTTATTTATTGTCAGTGTTCCGTGTGAATTGGCAACTACAGTTTCAGGAAGTATTGTTCTTTTCTTTTGGGTTCACATCTTATCAAACATCCGGAGGGCTCGTGGTCTCGAAGCCCCCGATGCAAAAAGAGTCACGTCGACCTTCTGGGACTCCTCCCCCTTCACGCCCGTGCGTCCTGTCGCCTAGCAACGGTCGTCCTCCTCCGTGTCACTGAGAGCGTCGCAGCCCGTGACCGAGGTGGTCTGCGCCAGCCGCTTACGAACGTGTCCGTTGGGGACCTGCCAGCCGCTCCGCAGGCGCGGGTGTCCCGAGCTGACGGTGTTCGAGCGCCCCAGGCTGCACGCCATCGCCGCCTCGAAGGTCAACGTCTCCACGGGGCCGGAGGGGTCCGGGCTGTGTTCGCCCTCTTGCGGGGCCAGGAACGGCTCGGAGGGGTAGCGTCGGGGCGGGGACGGCTCTCGGTCTGCGTCGCGCCGCCTCGCGCCCGCCGCCGCCGCCGCCCCCTCCTGGCTCTTCCTGTTGGGCTTGCCCCCCCGCCTCGCGGTCTTCGCGCCGCCGCCGCCCTGTTTGTCGTCGTCGTCGCCGCCGACGGAGGGGTGCAGCGGGGAGTAGGAGATGTGAGGGCGAGAGCGGGTCTGCGATCCGGGTCGTCGGGCGCTCGGGGTGCTGGACTCGGAGGTGGAGGGCACCGGGCTGTCGGAGCTGTTGCCCTGGAGACGAGAATAAAGACGAGAGGACTTTTAGGGAATCCTTTTTTCCAAGAAAGCAATGCACATTAGAAACGGAGGGGGGCATTTCTACTTGTAGGTGTGTTGTGTGGTTGATTTGGGGCCTTAGACCATGACTCAGCGAGTCGACCCACCTGCTTATCTTGGGCGCGCGCTCTCTCGGCGCTCGAAGATCGAGAGGGCTGCAAACTTCTTTCTTCTGAGTTGCAGCGAGAGGCGTCCGGAGAAAGGAGGTGGCAGCGCTCCTTGGATCGGCCGCGCTCCCTGTCGCCCTGCTTCCAGTGCTCCGAGCGGGACACTAGAGGGGAGACATTCGGGAGAGGAGGCCGGCTGACATTCCACCTTTCCTGTATTTGAACACCAGTGTTTGCCAATGGCGGGACGACCAAAGAAAAACCCTCGAGCCGCCGCGATACCACGGTGAGTGCGACTCACCGGCGGCCTTGTAGCTTTTGTGACGAGGTCGATAAACTCTCTCCGGACTTTTCTCTTCCTCTTCCTCCTCCTCCTCCTCCTCATCCTCCTCCTTCCACAGACCGTTCACCCGCTGACCTGCCGCGCTGGAGGCCGAGCGCTTCACGGAGCCCGAGCGCTTCACGGAGCCCGAGCGCTTCACGGAGCCCGAGCGCTTCACGGAGCCCGAGCGCTTCACGGAGCCACTCGCTCCCTCCTCCGTCTGTTCGTACGGGGAAACAAACAAACAGGAGCAGAGGAGACGCAGGAAAGCTCAGGGAACACAGACACACAGAACATCACACACGGGGGTCACACTCGTGTGATTTAACTCGGCGTTTTAAAAACAAAACATGCTTCGGTTGCAAGGTGCATCCTGACAGACGATTTGAGTTTATTTGACCTTTTCTTCTCGAGAAGAAAGAGAGAGCTCAAGAAGGCATCAGGATTCAAAGATTTGTTTTGAACTTCAACAAAACTCCCAAAGAGCCCAAACTCTGATTTTAACTTCTTCCCATCGCTTAAGGATCAAGGCACTTTGGCGTTAGAGCCCATGCGGCCCCTGTGAAGATGTGTGTACCTGCGACTCTCCAGCCAGACGAGGCATGGAAGAGGCCCGCACACACAGCCCCCCCCCCCCTCCCCACCCCCTCCCTCCTGTGAGGCTTCAATCCCTCTACTGCACCCGCCCACCTAGAGGTGAGAACAGAGACAAGAGAGGAGGGCAAGGAGAGACAACCAATCAGACCCGCCTCCCAACGGGACTGCCCTTTAGATACGGAGGAGGTCAGGCGAAGCCATTTCATCACTGAGGGTCATAGCCGTCCAATCAGAAGCCGGCAGACTAACAACCAGCGATGGGAAAACTGACTTCAAGGAGGAATAGAAGCAGTGGAGTAGACAAGCGAGAATAGACAGGAAACCAAGCAGCTCACGGGGAAAGATGAAGGACAGAAACTAATATGCACGTTTTTTTTCAGAATCGTTTCATTCGTCGAGCGAGCGATGTTGACCAGCGAAACCAGACGATAGAGACACAGAGAAACAACGACGGCCATTCCAACCTCCACGGGGACTAAAAGTCACGATTTGAATCCCATGTGAAAAGGTTTTCGCTTCGCGAGTTCAAATATGAGCTCTAAGACAGAGCAAACCACACACCCTTTTATTATTATTTTAAATATATAATAATAATAATATATTTTAAATATTTTATTATAATAATAATATATTTTACATTTATTATTATAATAATAATATATTTAAAATATATTATTATAATAATAATAATATTTATTAAATATATTATTATAATCTTTTTTCTTTCTCTTTCTGTTGTTATTTTTACTTGTGTTTAATTTCTTTATATATGTGTGTTCTATCTGTGGTGAAAAGACAACAAATAAAGTGTAAAATAAAGTATTTGTTAACTCGCTTCAGAACCAGCGCGGTAAGACGCCGTGGTGTGAAGCCCGTCGGCTCACGGCGATCCTCTTTCTTACCGGATTCTGCTGCTCGGCGGCGTCGGCGTCGGCGTCGGAGCTGATGGGCAGAAACAGGTCCTGAGGTGAGATGGGGTTGAGAGCCACGAAGCCTCCTCTGGTCCTGCATCAGGGACGGAGAGGGAAACCGGAAACCAACACATAAATAAATGAATACGCAAGTACAAATATAACCGACGTGCACACGAGTGCAGACTCACAGGGCCGAGACGGCGCTGTGGGCCGGCATCGGCGGCGCGGTGGTGTCGGACAGGATGTCCTCCGGCAGCGCGGAGGCATCCAGACGCTGGAAAATCAAGCTACTCTTCTGGAATGAGAGAAACAAAGTCAAACGGAGGTCAGAGGACTTCATTTGAATGTCATTTTCATCGTGTTCAGGCCCAACTTTAACAAGGTCGAAGGTAAAGATAACCGGTGAATAAAACTTTGAATATATTTTGTACTAGAGATCTGTTTGTTGGACCGAATTTATGATTGACTGACAACTTTGGTGAAGTGTTGCACGGTTGTTTTGATTTTTTTGTTTCCTTATTTATAATTATTTTCCTGCTTTAACATTTCTATTTTTGTGTTTCCTTATGGCCCTTCGTGGCCAGATGCATGGTTAATTTTTACTATATTTTTATTTATTTATTATGCATTCTTATTTTTGAAGGTTGTATTTCTGTAAAAATACCGAAATAAAATATCAGTATAAAAAAATTCTTTTTTAAAAAGAAGGTCGAAGGTGAACCCGAAGATATATAGTCGTTCCTTCATATTTGTATATATATATATATATATATATATATATATATATATATAATAGCTGTGTGCGGATGTGATATAAATATATGCAACTTCCTTAATTTTCTCTTTTTCCATATATCTTTTTTCAATCTACTTCACATTAAAAGCTAAGGTGACATCTGAGCTAATCATTTAGAATTAGCTTTCAGTTTGTCCATGTTATTAATAAAAAATGTGCCTTAAAATAAATAATAATAGGTCGCCTGTGAAAGACTATGGACGTGGTTGTCTGTAACTCTGTTGGATGTTTCTTTCTCCTCCTGATGTTTCAGAACACGTCCTTATGAAACGGGGGTGAAGGGGGGGGGGGGGTGATGCCGATGGTCGTGCGGCGCTGACCTGAGCTTCAAGTTGTTGCCGTAGTTTCTTGGCCTTGTTGAGTTTGAAGTAGTCCATTATCATCATGGAGGCGTAGATCTTCCCCACCGTCATGTCCGTGTCTGTGAGGGCAGAGCGCTACGTTAACGGTCGCCGCTCGTCTCCCGGCGTGACACCCGGTGTCCCGACTGAGAGACAGACCTTTGTTGATCGGTACCAGGAGGTCCAAGTTCTTCTGGGGCAGATAAGGCCAAACGATACTGATCTCTCTCTGGAGCTCACTGTCCAGAGCGATGCGGTCCTCGCCGCCTGCAACACACATCCACAGTCAGCCGCTCTGGCAAATAGAATAAGAATACGTTTCTATTCAAGGTTACAGGAAGTACATTGATGTCATTTTTCAAGAATAGAAACCAAACACATTATTTAGAAAAATGCACATAACAAAAATGTGATGTTGTGATTTCACATAAACTACATTTTCTATTTTAAAGTTTAAAGTTTCAATGTTTTATTCGCCATTTGTGCCTATAGACCAACAGAGCCATTGGAAATCTAGTGCAGGGCTCTCAGAGTCAATAGTTTAGAAATAAAACTATAATATGAAAGAAAAAATACAAAATATAAAAGAAAACACGATACAGAAGGTGGTAAAATGAACAAGAACAAAAAAGGTGCTAGTAGGTACAGTTTTGGATATCGTTTTAAATTACAGACCCTAATAATATGTCACATATTGCACATGATGCAGTAGTGAGGTAGTGTTGGGTTATTACACATATTTCAATAAAATGACGTGTTTCTAACTAAAGATTACAAACTAACTATGAACTAACTATGGACTAACTCGTAAAACTATTAACTAACCACTTTCTCAAAAAAAAAGTCAAATTTGACGTTTCCTTTGACATTTTTTTATAGACCAAATAATGAATCTATTCTGAAAAAAAAAAAAATTTCCATCACAAATAAACAATAAATACAACAATCCTCATGCTGATTCGTGACCTCTGGCTATTTTGATGTCCAACGCCGTGCGGATGAGCGACATCAGGGTGGAGGTGAAGTGGACGGACATGTCTTCATCCACGGGCATGTTCATCAACACCAACCTCTGAGAGACGAGGGACGCACAAGGAGAGGCATTTCATCACGGCAGTGAACACAACAACACCACGACAGAGGATCCAGCACACATGTCTCCCTGAAGAACTTCTGTCAACAATCAGGTCATATTCAGTTTTGGACTTATGCTCTTTTCAAGCCACCTTATTCCCCTTTTCTGTCGTAGACACGGTGTAATAGATTTAGGATTTCACTAAACATCTGAGCCTTTGAGATGAAAGTGGTCATGTCCTCACTACCTTGTAGGCGATCTTCGCGGGACATTTCTTGCCCAGGCCCAGGGGCGGCGACATGTGCGTCAACATCTCATACATGGCGGTGTAGTGGATACGTCCGCTTCGGGGTGAAAGGTTAGGGGAGGCACAGAGGAAGAGAAGAGAGGTCCATGAATAGTGGCGTAACACTCGACATCACACGTGAAGACAAGATCCCCTTTTTAAGGATCTTGTCATGTGGCATTTGAGACTTGGACTGCAATGTCTCTCTCTCTCTCTCTCTCTCTCTCTCTCTCTCTCTCTCTATGTCTCTCTATGTCTCTCTCTCTATGTCCCTCTCTCTCTATGTCTCTCTATGTCTCTCTCTATGTCTCTCTCTCTATGTGTCTCTCTCTATGTCTCTCTCTCTCTCTCTCTCTATGTCTCTCTCTATGTCTCTCTCTCTCTATGTCTCTCTCTCTATGTCTCTCTCTATGTCTCTCTCTCTATGTCTCTCTCTGTCTCTCTCTCTCTCTATGTCTCTCTATGTCTCTCTCTCTATGTCCCTCTCTCTCTATGTCTCTCTCTCTATTTATCTCTCTCTATGTCTCTATATGTCTCTCTCTATGTCTCTCTCTCTATGTCTCTATATGTCTCTCTCTCTATGTCTCTCTCTATATGTCTCTCTCTCTATGTCTCTCTCTGTCTCTCTCTATGTCTCTATATGTCTCTCTCTCTATGTCTCTCTATGTCTATGTCTCTCTATGTCTATGTCTATGTCTCTCTATGTCTCTCTATGTCTCTCTCTCTCTCTCTCTCTGCACTGAAAAGGTGCTCTGACGGCCCTCTGCTGGAGGAAGGGAGAACATGACTGTGGATTAAGTTCAATGAAGGACCAGGTACGAGCCTCACCACGCCAGGCGATCAAACTCCCCCCAGATGCGAACGAACTCGTCCAGGTGATGGGGTCCCAGGATGGAGGAGTCTCGCGTCAGGTACTCAAAGTTGTCCATGATCACGGCCACGAACAGATTTAGCATCTGAAGAAAGGGACAGAAAAAAAATGTTTAATAATGAAATAGCTTTGAGAAGTAAGACCATGCATCTGGGATATTTACCGAAAACATTGTCATAAAGAGACACATATTTAATAAATGTACTTCTGGTGGAAAAAAATAAATGGTTCTCACATAAAGTCCTACTATGAATACGAATGGACGTTACAACATGAAGAAGATAATCTGGAACAGTTTTTGATTTATTGGGAATAATTGCTGACATGCGTAACTTAATTTATGAAAATTAATCAGGTCTATGAGGTATAGACCTGATTTATTTTCATAAATTAATAAATGTACAATAGAGAATAAATCACTCCCTAGTTACACATTGTTTTCTTTTTGTTTTTTGTTTCATTCTGTCTCTTTTTTTGTTGTTGTTTATCCTATGTTTTACACTTCTTGCTCTAAATATGAATAACTAAAATTAGCATCATCTAAAAAAATCTGCACAATGTCAGTTGTGTCATCTGTAAATGAGGTGAAAGGTCAGGGATGTCGTATGTGTACAGATCGTAAAGCCCTCTGAGGCAAATTTATAATTTGTGATAATGGGCTATACTAAATAAACTGAATTAAATTAAATGTCTAATTGATGCCTACTTTCAATAAAAAAAACAGAAAGAGTGAAAAAGAAAAGGGACATAAAAGATGAAGCACTGTGCCCAGCAGCAGAGGATGTGACTCGTGTGTGTGTGTGTGTGTGTGTGGCAGGTGCCGTTTGGGTCGAGTCCTGACCAGGAAGGAGCTGAAGAAGATGAAGGAGACGAAGTAGCAGTACGCGAAGTCCGTCCCGCAGCCTCCCTCGTGGTCCGGAGACGTGGTGAGGGGCGAGATGGAGGTGTCCGGCTCACACTCCCGACCCGACAGGCAGGAGAGCATGATCTCCTGCCACGACTCCCCGGTGGCGCTCCTGGTGGTTTAAACACACACACACACACACACACACACACACCTCGTTGACGTCAAATCAAAAGCCGTTTTCTAGAAGTGGAAAGAGAGTTAGATAAGATTGAAAGCGCTGAAGCTCGAGGTTTTTTGTTTGCCCACCTGAAGAGGAGCATGAGCGCGCTGAAGAAGGTATTGAAGTTGTTGTGCTGGTTGATGTGACTCTCGTCGTTCAGCTTGATGTTTCCAAACACCTGCAGCAAACAGGTGTTCATTTCAACGGATGTGAAATACATGACATATATTTAAGAAAGTAAAACATCAAAACAAGAACGGACCAACAAGTTCATGAATATAAAATAAACACCTCGAAAATGTCACCTCTTCTTTTTTTGTGTATTTCACAGATGTTTGTTTTTTATTGCTTCACATATTTTTGAGATTATATTTACTTTGTCATATTTTAAATGCCTTTTTTAAAACATTTACGATTAATTTTTTTCCTTTTTTTACACGATTGTACCTGTATAAACATCTTACACCTGCTTCTTAAAAGCAGCGCAGACATCCTGTACATAATAATAATATAATAATAATAATAACAACTTTATTCATAAAGCACCTTTAAAAACAAAGTTTCCAAAGTGCTCTACAGAAAATCACGGCAAAACAAATAGAATAGTAAGATACAAATATATAATAAAATAAATAAAATGAATAAAATGAATAAAATGAATAAAATGAAATAAAATAAAATAAAATTTAAAAAAAGTAAAAAAATTAAAATACATAAAAAATTAAATACAAATTTTTTTTTTTTAAAGACAAACTAAATTAGGGGAACCAAAGAACTGCATAAAATGACGACATCACTTAAAAGCTGTTCTATAAAATTTGGTTTTAAGAAGTGATTTAAACAAAGTTACTGATTTTGCGAGCCTCATCCCCTCCGGCAGGTCGTTCCAATAACCGCGAGGTAGCTTTATATTGTTAATTTTTTTATATTGAAACATTTATTTAACCAGGTGAGTCCCATTAAGAATAAAAATCTATTTTTCGAGGGTGACATGAACAAGACAGGTAGCAAAATATGAAACACATAGTTACAAACAAAGAACACAGAACAACGAGTTAAAAGAAACTAAAAGAATATCCGAGAAAAGCATACCTGCATTCCAATGATGGCGTATATGAAGAAAAGCATGGCGATGAGGAGACAGACGTACGGAAGAGCCTGTTGGAGGAGACGGTCGATTAAAACAACGCTGTTGAATAAAAGTTACATTTCGAGGAGTCAAAGTGACGGGAAATAAGTGAAAATGTCCGACCTTGAACGATTGGACGAAGGTCCAGAGCAGGATCCGGATGGTGTAGCCCTGCCTCAGCAGCTTGATGAGCCTGGCAGCTCGGAAGAGCTTCAAGAAACTCATGTTGATGGTGTTCACGGACTGAGTGGTCGGAGAGAGGGTGACACGAGAAAGAGAGAGAGGGAGGGTGGCAGACAGAAGGGAGAGAGAGGATGTAAAACACAGATGGCGCCGATCATCACAACATGACTGAAGTTGTGAGCGGAGGCCGAGATCTTAACACACCGCGGAGACTTGGAAAGAAAGGATGTCGCTTTTAATGCCATTTGTGTTTTTTTATTCTTCTCTTTTCTTTTGTCGAAGGGTCGCGGCATTGTTAAAAAAAAAAGGGCGCCTTGGCAAAGTCGTACCTGTAAATCCACAATTATCTCGCTGATGCTGCCAAGGACGGTGATGAAATCAAAGATGTTCCAAGTGTCTCGAAAGTAGTTCTGCGGGGCAGAAAAAAAGTAATTTTACGCACTCATACACACACACACACGCACACACTCACACACTCACTCACACAGACAAACACTCACCACCACACCAAATGCCAGGATCTTGAGGATGCACTCTATGGAGAAGAGGACGGTGAAGGTCGAGTTGAGGTGTTTCAGGACCATGTCGTAGGCGGCCGGGGCCGAGTGGTACTGCAGGGGAGGAGAACTTTGAGTTTACAGGCGGACGTGGTGCGCTCACGGTGATGGATTCACACGTTTTGGCCCATAAACTTTGCTCACTTCACAATTCTGATACACATTTTTTTAAAGTAATATCGTAAGTTCTCGGGTTTCAGTGTGAAAATGTTTCTCAAAACTGATTCATAATGACTTGGAGCATTTCATTGCCTTATTTGCATTGTTTTATCAAATTAATTATCATTATATGGTTTGGTCATAAAGCAATTTAACCCTTGTGTTGCCTGAGGGTAATTTTGACCGGAATCAATATTACACCCTCCCCCTGCTTTAGGATTAATTTGACCCCATTCAATGTTTAATGTCGGTGTTCTTTCGGTAGTCAACAAACAAACATAAAGTGCCTCACACTTAAACTTGGAAAACAATATTAATTCTAATAATTTTCTGGAGGTTTTAATTGCTGGCGTCAAATTGAACCCAAAGGGTAAAATATGTTAGTAAATATAAAGGTAACAGGAGGGTGAAACATTGAATCGGGTCAAAATGACCAAAGGCGGGGGGAGGGTGTAATATTGATTCGGGTCAAAATGACCCTAAGCCAACATAAGGGTTAAGGTGTGACAATTTAATTAAATATATTTTCAATTCATCAAATTGTTTTGTTTCATGTCTCAAATGTGTTTTTTTGGGACAGTCTCGCCAAATAAACCCCCAAAAAATAGAAAGCGAGTGCAGTTAAAATGCTGCTTCTAATCACACCTAAGAAACTACACTGAGTCCAGGTAGAAGTCGAACCAAGAGTCGGTCGGTAAATAATATAATAATATAATAATAATACAAAATCCATATTAGTGGGTTTTTGGTTAGATCCCTGAAAAAAGGTCCCCGTTTAGTTTTACGATATATAAAAATAAAAAGTCAGTTTTTGTTTCTTCAAAACAAGTTGCTAAAAAAGAGATCACAAAGCATCCTCACGCCGACTCGTCTGCCTTCACAGCCGCGTCGCGTGCGCTCACACATCGTTATCCGGTTGTAGATTTGACTGAGGTGTGTGTACCTGTGTGAACTGGGATATTTTAGTTTGGGTTTTACTCATGGTGGGAATTTTTGTTAATTTGTAAAACATTTTTTTATTGCATATCACTGTTTTATATGGTATATGTGAAACGGTGTTTAATGTGCTACTGCTGCCGTCTTGGCTAGGACACTCTTGTAAAGGAGTTTTTAAAATCTCAATTAGGCTTTTCCTGGTTAAATAAATGTAAATACAAATTTTTTTAAAGTTTGAATCATCATAAAAGTATTTTTTATTTGCGAAGATATTGCTGAACAAAATGTGTAAGAACTAGAAATGTCTGTTTTGCACAGAAATGTATTATATATATTTTTTGGGATTAAACTTTACTTTGTTCATCCCCAGGGTGAAATGTGTTGAAGCGGTAGTAAACATTTTTTAAAATAGATATACAATATAATAAAATAAAATGAAAAAGCAATTTCTTACATTTAAGAATTTAAATAATAAAGGAAATAAAAATGTTTAAAAAAATAATTTCTCCAATAATCCAAAATCCAATGGAAAGATTGGCCAAGTGTCTTTTTTGACGAGTGAACCAGTGCGATGGCGACTTTGTGCGTTTGGCCCAAAATAATATGTCAACCCTGCAGCACCCAGACTATATAGAAGAGGGCCTACATGTGTATAGAAGAGGGCCTACATGTTGAAGAGGATCTACATGTGTATAGAAGAGGGCCTACATGTGTATAGAAGAGGGCCTACATGTTGAAGAGGATCTACATGTGTATAGAAGAGGATCTACATGTGTATAGAAGAGGGCCTACATGTGTATAGAAGAGGGCCTACATGTGTATAGAAGAGGGCCTACATGTTTATAGAGGAGGGCCTACGTGTGTATAGAAGAGGGCCTACATGTGTATAGAAGAGGGCCTACATGTGTATAGAAGAGGGCCTACATGTTTATAGAGGAGGGCCTACGTGTGTATAGAAGAGGGCCTACATGTGTATAGAAGAGGGCCTACATGTGTATAGAAGAGGGCCTACATGTTGAAGAGGATCTACATGTGTATAGAAGAGGGCCTACATGTGTATAGAAGAGGGCCTACATGTGTATAGAAGAGGGCCTACATGTTTATAGAGGAGGGCCTACATGTGTATAGAAGAGGGCCTACATGTGTATAGAAGAGGGCCTACATGTTTATAGAGGAGGGCCTACGTGTGTATAGAAGAGGGCCTACATGTGTATAGAAGAGGGCCTACATGTGTATAGAAGAGGGCCTACATGTTTATAGAGGAGGGCCTACGTGTGTATAGAAGAGGGCCTACATGTGTATAGAAGAGGGCCTACATGTGTATAGAAGAGGGCCTACATGTTTATAGAGGAGGGCCTACGTGTGTTTTTGCTTTTGGATGACATATCTCACGGTTTTGTAGCACTGATACCGATCCTGTAAAGTAGAGTCCGACCCCTCCTCGCATCCTGCTTCACCTTCATCATGAGCACCACGGTGTTGAGCGCGATCATGACGAGCACCGTGTACTCGAAGGAGGGCGACGCCACGAAGTGCCACAGTCGGTACTGGAAGGTCTGCCGGTTCTGGGGCATGTACCGGGTCATCGGCTTGGCGCTGATGGTGAAGTCGATGCAAGCCCTCTGACGGACGTGAAACAAAGAGGAGGCAGACATTAATACGTGTGACTGGAAACCTGTGTGTGTGTGTGTGTGTGTTGTTCACACCTCGTTCTTCTCCAGACTGCACTCCTGGATCATCTTGTCCCCCTGCTCCTGGAACGTGATGATGATGAGAGCCACGAAGATGTTGACGAAGAAGAACGGAAAGACCACAAAGTAGACCACGTAGAAGACGGACATCTCCATGCTGTTGCCCCGACTCGGCCCCATGCTCTCCTCCGTCACGTCGGTGGAGTGCTGCAGGACCCTGGCGGGGAAGAAAGAGGGGTCGTTCATCTTCTTCTCTTTTTTTTTTTTTACGGCCTTTACATGTCAATCCCGTAAAAAAAATCCGCTCACTGAGGCCAGCCCTCTCCGGTGGAGACGGTGAACAGCGTGAGGAGGGCCCAGCAGACGTTGTCGTAGTGAAACTCGTGTCTCTTCCACTCCCTCCTCTTCAGCTCCTTCTTGTCGCGGCCGTAGTCGATGTAGTAGCCTCTGTAGGGAGGAGCAGTTTGAATGATGGGGACCACATTCAAGCCTTTGTTGGGTGAATCTGAGGACCTGCAGACAATCAGAGGCGGCACGTCTCGGCCATCGTGAGGCCTCGCACCCAGAGTCTCTGTTAGGAGCCATTTGTGACGGGACCTTTTTGAAAGATTTGTCCATTTGTGACAGGATATTTTTGAAAGATTTGTCTATTTGTGAAAGGAATTTTTTGTAGGGTTTGTCCATTTTTGATAGGATCTTTTAGTAAGATTTGTCCATTTGTGACCTGACCTTTTCGTAAAATGTTATCCATTTTTGACCTGACCTTTTTGAAAGATTTGTCCATTTGTGACGGGATCTTTTTGAAAGATTTGTCCATTTGTGACATGATCTTTTAGTAAGATTTGTCCATTTGTGACAGGATCTTTTAGTAGGATTTGTCCATTTTTGACCTGACCTTTTTGAAAGATGTGTCCATTTGTGACAGGATCTTTTTGTAGGTATTGTACATTTGTGACAGGATCTTTTTGTAGGATTTGTCCATTTGTGACGGGATCTTTTTGTAGGTATTGTACATTTGTGACAGGATCTTTTTGTAGGTATTGTTCATTTGTGACAGGAACTTTTTGAAAGATTTGTCCATTTTTGATGGGACCTTTTTGTAAGATTTTTCCATATGTTAAAGGACCTTCTGGTAGGATTTGTCCATTTGTGAGGGGACTTTTTTGAAAGATTTGTCCATATGTCCACCTCATAAACATGACGTGGTATCAAAATAAACTTAATTTTCTGGTTGTATTTGACTCGCCGTGCAATGTGGCCGTTGGCCTGGATCCCTGCAGGACTTTCAGAGACATGGACTGTGAGAGGTTTACAGATAGAAAGCGTATTTGCTCAAGTTCTGTACTTAAGGACACATACGTCATACTTACATCCAGCAATATATTAAATGTAATTCTGAAAAAGGGCATTTAGCTGAATGAGTGAGTTAACTTTTAAAGTAGATTTTGAATGCAGGACTTTTACTTCCACAGAACATGTTCCACTCTGCGGCATCGCTTCCTTTCCTCCAGCAACAGTCTAGACTTCGTTTGGGTGGATCCACTCACTGGCATTCCTTCTGCGTATTCATGGAGCCGTCGTTGCAGTAGAAGAACTTCCCCTTGAAGAGCTGCACGGCGATGACAGCGAATATGAACATGAAGAGCTGGTACACGATGAGGATGTTGAGGACATTCTTCAGGGACGTGACCACGCAGTCGAAAACCGCCTGTGGAGAAGAGAGAGAGGGAAGGACAACGTGTCGGACATCCGTCGGTGAAATAACTCCAAATACTGTAGCGTGAGGATTGTTAGCAGACCTTGAGTTTAGGAAGCCTCTTGATGGTTTTAAGAGGCCGAAGAACCCTCAAAACCCTGAGGGACTTTATGGTCTTGATGTCTCTGCCTTTGTTGTTTCTGTGGACATTGTAAAAACATCACTCAGGGACACGGTGGTACACTCAGACTAGTGCACGAGGACAAATGGCGTAGACGCATTCCAAACGGCGGGAAAAAAGAAATAATACACTGAAAGCAAAATGTCAACACGAGTGCATCTCAAAAGACACAATGAAACACGGTGTGTGTGTGTGTGTGCACGGAGCCCAACAGGTGCCACGAGTAAAGGTTTTGATAACTTGTGCAAAGTTGTTGAAATTGTGGCATCACAAGGGGCCAGGTAGTGGAGGGACGTTACCTTCCCACTCCAGTACAGCGGCCACCTGACAAAATGGCCACTCGGGTGGAAACTACAGCTCCCAGACTGCCTCACCACTCACCAGCTGCAGGTGCTTAGGACAGCTAATTGAGGGGCTGGGAAGCTTCAGAGGAGACAGAGGGGAGAGCGGAAGGAGGGAAGGAGCTGGACAAGCCAGGAGGAGAAGGGCCTCCAGTATGAACCCAAGCGCACAAGAACAACCCAGAGGAGGACTTTGTTAAATGGACTTTGCTGGAAGATACGTTTTGTTTAAAGAACCTTTTTCTCCCCCACCCCGGGACGCTTTTTGTTGAACTATGGACTTTTTCTTATTTTTGTTGGAATAAATAAACCTTCCCGTTCATTTCAAACATTTCTCTTTTGCCAGTTTTTACTCCTCCCTTGCACTGCCCCACCCTAGACGGCACTAGGGACAGCCTGTGACGTGACAAAATTAAATACACAAATAAATTAACTTGCATTTATAATGTGTCCTCCAATCATGGAATTATGCCGGAAAACGTAGAGATAGAAAAGGAGATAGGTGCTCAGTGTATCCTAAAACATGCACAAGGAGAGAGAGAAGAGGAGATAGGTGCTCAGTGTATCCTAAAACATGCATAAAGAAAGAGAAGAGGAGATAGGAGCTCAGTGTATCCTAAAACATGCATAAAGAGAGAGAGAAGAGGAGATAGGTGCTCAGTGTATCCTAAAACATGCATAAGGAGAGAGAGAAGAGGAGATAGGTGCTCAGTGTATCCTAAAACATGCATAAGGAGAGAGAGAAGAGGAGATAGGTGCTCAGTGTATCCTAAAACATGCATAAGGAGAGAGAGAGAAGAGGAGATAGGAGCTCAGTGTATCCTAAAACATGCATAAGGAGAGAGAGAAGAGGAGATAGGTGCTCAGTGTATCCTAAAACATGCATAAGGAGAGAGAGAAGAGGAGATAGGTGCTCAGTGTATCCTAAAACATGCATAAGGAGTGAGAGAAGAGGAGATAGGTGCTCAGTGTATCCTAAAACATGCATAAGGAGTGAGAGAGAAGAGGAGATAGGAGCTCAATGTATCCTAAAACATGCATAAGGAGAGAAAGAGAAGAGGAGATAGGTGCTCAGTGTATCCTAAAACATGCATAAGGAGTGAGAGAGAAGAGGAGATAGGAGCTCAGTGTATCCTAAAACATGCATAAGGAGAGAGAGAGAAGAGGAGATAGGTGCTCAGTGTATCCTAAAACATGCATAAGGAGTGAGAGAGAAGAGGAGATAGGAGCTCAGTGTATCCTAAAACATGCATAAAGAGAGAGAAGAGGAGATAGGTGCTCAGTGTATCCTAAAACATGCATAAGGAGAGAGAGAAGAGGAGATAGGTGCTCAGTGTATCCTAAAACATGCATAAGGAGAGAGAGAAGAGGAGATAAGTGCTCAGTGTATCCTAAAACATGCATAAAGAGTGAGAGAGAAGAGGAGATAGGAGCTCAGTGTATCCTAAAACATGCATAAGGAGAGAGAGAGAAGAGGAGATAGGTGCTCAGTGTATCCTAAAACATGCATAAGGAGAGAGAGAAGAGGAGATAGGTGCTCAGTGTATCCTAAAACATGCATAAGGAGAGAGAGAGAAGAGGAGATAGGTGCTCAGTGTATCCTAAAACATGCATAAGGAGAGAGAGAGAAGAGGAGATAGGTGCTCAGTGTATCCTAAAACATGCATAAGGAGAGAGAGAGAAGAGGAGATAGGTGCTCAGTGTATCCTAAAACATGCATAAGGAGAGAGAGAGAAGAGGAGATAGGTGCTCAGTGTATCCTAAAACATGCATAAGGAGAGAGAGAGAAGAGGAGATAGGTGCTCAGTGTATCCTAAAACATGCATAAGGAGTGAGAGAGAAGAGGAGATAGGAGCTCAGTGTATCCTAAAACATGCATAAAGAGAGAGAGAGAAGAGGAGATAGGTGCTCAGTGTATCCTAAAACATGCATAAGGAGAGAGAGAAGAGGAGATAGGTGCTCAGTGTATCCTAAAACATGCATAAGGAGAGAGAGAAGAGGAGATAGGTGCTCAGTGTATCCTAAAACATGCATAAGGAGAGAGAGAAGAGGAGATAGGTGCTCAGTGTATCCTAAAACATGCATAAGGAGAGAGAGAAGAGGAGATAGGTGCTCAGTGTATCCTAAAACATGCATAAGGAGAGAGAGAGAAGAGGAGATAGGTGCTCAGTGTATCCTAAAACATGCATAAGGAGAGAGAGAAGAGGAGATAGGTGCTCAGTGTATCCTAAAAGATGCATAAGGAGAGAGAGAAGAGGAGATAAGTGCTCAGTGTATCCTAAAACGCCTATAAGTAGAGAGAGAAGAGGAAATATCTATCTATCTATCTATCTATTTATCTATCTCCATCAAATTAGGATACTAGCATTTAACTAGAGGTCAGAAGCACGGCCCTCACATACCTGGATTTACTCCATCAAGGTCACAGTGGAAAATTAGAGTGTGTGTGTGTGTGTGTGTGTGTATGTGTATGTGGATGCACTTTGTGCACCACAATGTGTTCCAGTTCAAGGGATATAGGATTATTCTGTGTTAAGTAAAAAAAGAATCACATGAAGGTAAAAAGGAGACAGATTATCGAGCCTGTTCCTCTGATACCTGCCGGGCTCTGTAGTTTAGTGAGACTTAGAACACAAACAACGAAAACACACCGAAAAAAATAAATCACAGACGTGAAAATAAGTAAATACATATCTGAAAATGCTTATGGGAGACGTTTACATCAAGTGAGGCTGATTGTTTTACCCCATCACATTCCTGGAAGCCCCAACAGCCCCAACAGGAACAACAGAGAAAAGAGATTCACTGTGAGCGGCGCTCGGAGGATCACGGCGATATTCTCAACAGAGAAATTCACGTACAATCCTCTACTGTACGACAGAAGGCACACCAGGTGTAGTAAGTCCTCTGAGAGCCTGACGCTGTGGACTGGAGATCACACCGTTCACATTTGCGGTTTTTTTAAACCACCATAAGGAAAAATAAATATCCAATTAGGTTGGTTGTGTTTTTACGGCTTATTCTGGACTCGTAGGTGTGACAGATTGCATGTTTAACTGCCATAAAGATGATTTATGTCATTATTTAAGAGGCTTGTATATATATTCGTATTTATACAACTTGTTTCTTGAATATTGATTCTGTATTTAGTTGATAGGATCGATTTCTACGTCCTATGTTGCAGCGGTAGAAGTTTTCTAAGGTGTCGTGTATTTAAGGTGATAGCGTGCTTCATGTCTTGTGATCGGCCAGTAATCGATCGATGCATCTCTAAAGGGAACATCGCCGAAAAGCAAAATATCAAAGGCCTTTTTTGAGCTTCTTCTCCAGCAGTGTGTAAACAGAGGACTCGGACATTTATTTTTTATCTTTTGACTCTTAAATTCAATTCAATTCAATTAAATTCAGTTGATTTTGTACAGCCCAAAATCACAAAATACAAATTTACCTAAGAGGGCGTTACAATCTGTACACATACGACATCCCTGACCTTTGACCTCACATCGGATCAGGAAAAGCTCCCAAGAAATAGAAGAAAAAACCCTTTCACGGGGGAAAATCCTTCAGGAGAGCAACAGAGGAGGATCCCTCCCTGAATCTGAGTTAAACACATGCCTCCATCTTTGCAGTTTTTTGAGCTGCAATGTAAAAGTTTCAGCTGCACAAAGGCGTCCTGGAGGGCGGGTCGTTCATAACAATACAGAACGCAGGATCTGCCGCAGTGAGTCAGTCGTGAGTCATCGGCCGGCCAGCGCTATACGTGGTGACTCACGTCAGGGCGAAGGCAATCAGAGCTCCCACCACCACGATGAAGTCGAGGATGTTCCACATGTCTCGGAAATAAGAGCCGTCGTGCAGAATGAGACCCTGGTCGATCATCTGGAGGACCGACAACAACACACACGGGTTAATAATACGCAATACCCCCCAGAATGCATCTGGAGGTACCTTCGAGCATTTCAAAGTGAGATCAAAGTGTGCTTCAGTTACCCACCTTGATGATCATCTCAAAGGTGAACACTCCGGTGAAGACGTAATCAAAATAACGAAGCACCTGGAGAATGTACAAACATAAAAGAATACATCTTGTTTATGGTGCATATCTGAACAGTGCATATAATATGTGCTGTGTATTGTCGCTGTGTGACTCGTCAGCCGTATTTGGTTTGTGCTAACAGCGAAATATAACAGAGGAAAAAAACTTAAAGAGTTTCACCACCAACCGCTGTTTATGTCAGTGTTCCTGCAGCTGTGAGCATTTTTTATTTTACATTATGTCCCTATGGATCTTCCAGGAGGTGTTAAGCTACTCTTTAAGTCCTTTGCTCTCCTTTAAGAGCAGCACAGATGTCGAGTGGGGGGGGGGGGGGGGTCTGCGGTGAAACAAAAGAAGCCATCCTCAAAAGATGGGAAGCGGCTGGTGTGGACTTCTCCACACGTTCTGTGACACAGAGTCGTGAAAAGAAGACAAAAACAAGCGGCCGCACTTATCGCCCAGTGAAAATCTGCCGGTTCTCGTCTCGCGATGCGCGTGAAAAGCAAAATGTGTTGCGGCACATTGTTGCCGGTGGTGTGATGTCAACTGGAGATCAAACAGTTACAAACCTGAACGCTCAACCCTGCTCAGTAGCGTCCCGGACTTTCATTCATTCCGGTTGACGGTGTTACGGGAATAACTGCCTCCTCGAGGGCGAATCCATCAGATTACTCTGGTACTCTGACTTCAGGCCTCCACCGCATCTTTGAGGCGCGTTATATGCTCAATGAGTCTTTCTTGAGAATATTGTTCCTTATTTTTCTGTATTTACACTTGATAGGATCTATTTCTACGTCCTATGTTGCAGCGGTAGAAGTTTCTAAGGTGTCGTGTATAGCGTGCTTCATGTCTTGTGATCGGCCAGTAATCGATCGATGCATCTCTCAAGGGAACGTCGCCGAAAAGCAAAATCTCAAAGGCCTTTCTTTAGCTTCTTCTCCAGCAGTGTGTAAACAGAGGACTTTGACATTTATTTTTTCTCTTTTGACTCTTAAATTCAATTAAATTCAGTTTATTTTGTACAGCCCAATATCACAAAATACAAATTGACCTAAGAGGGCTTTACAATCTGTACACATACGACATCCCTGACCTTTGACCTCACATTGGATCAGGAAAAGCTTCCAAGAAATAGTAGAAAAAACCCTTTTACGGGGGAAAATCCTTCAGGAGAGCAACAGAGGAGGATTTATTTGTCCTTATTTTTCCTTTTAAAGGTTTCTTGCGCCCCGTGAGCAGGACCGGATGCCGTCTCACCTTGTTTCTGTCTGAATTGGTGCACACGGGGTCCTCGGCAGCCAGAGCGATGCTGCTCGCCACGATCACGAGGAGGATGGTCATCTCAAAGTAGCGCATCGTGACCACGTAGTGGCAGACCCTCCTGATGCTGACGTGGATAAACCAAGGGGGGGGGAGTTTATTTTGCAAGTTGATGAAAGAGGGCTAAGAAACAAAAGGAAGTTCGGGAATTTTTTTCTCTCGTAACATCTTACGGGTTGGAGGCTTTAAAGATGAACATGCTATCCGGAGCGGCGAGTTTGGGAGGAATTGGAGGTTCCTCCTCCTCCTCCTCCTCCTCCTCATTGTCGTAATCCTCCATCTCGTTCTCTTTGTCTGTCTGTTCGGAGCTGTATGCCTCCATCTCTCGACTGTTCACTAAACCCCGAGACAGATGTGCGGGAGCAGAGAACAGAGCGCGTTAGCTGTGCACGGACAGCCGTGATGAAGAGAGAACAGCGTGAGTCACACAGTGGATTCATGAAGAGAGAGAGAAAAAAGAAGAGAACAGGACTGAAGAACTGTGAGCAGATGTCAAACACCCACGCGCGGTGATCCCGACGCCGAATCCCGCTGCAGTAAGAAAGCGGCGTGACTGTCATGAGGAGCTACCTGTCATGAGGAGCTACCTGTCACGAGGAGCTACCTGTCACGAGGAGCTACCTGTCATGAGGAGCTACCTGTCAAGAGGAGCTACCTGTCACGAGGAGCTACCTGTCACGAGGAGCTACCTGTCATGAGGAGCTACCTGTCACGAGGAGCTACCTGTCATGAGGAGCTACCTGTCACGAGGAGCTACCTGTCATGAGGAGCTACCTGTCACGAGGAGCTACCTGTCATGAGGAGCTACCTGTCACGAGGAGCTACCTGTCATGAGGAGCTACCTGTCAAGAGGAGCTACCTGTCACGAGGAGCTACCTGTCATGAGGAGCTACCTGTCACGAGGAGCTACCTGTCATGAGGAGCTACCTGTCACGAGGAGCTACCTGTCATGAGGAGCTACCTGTCAAGAGGAGCTACCTGTCACGAGGAGCTACCTGTCACGAGGAGCTACCTGTCACGAGGAGCTACCTGTCACGAGGAGCTACCTGTCACGAGGAGCTACCTGTCACGAGGAGCTACCTGTCACGAGGAGCTACCTGTCACGAGGAGCTACCTGTCAAGAGGAGCTACCTGTCATGAGGAGCTACCTGTCATGAGGAGCTACCTGTCACGAGGAGCTACCTGTCACGAGGAGCTACCTGTCACGAGGAGCTACCTGTCACGAGGAGCTACCTGTCACGAGGAGCTACCTGTCATGAGGAGCTACCTGTCACGAGGAGCTACCTGTCATGAGGGAGGAGCTACCTGTCACGAGGAGCTACCTGTCATGAGGAGCTACCTGTCACGAGGAGCTACCTGTCACGAGGAGCTACCTGTCATGAGGAGCTACCTGTCACGAGGAGCTACCTGTCATGAGGGAGGAGCTACCTGTCATGAGGAGCTACCTGTCACGAGGAGCTACCTGTCACGAGGAGCTACCTGTCACAAGGAGCTACCTGTCATGAGGAGCTACCTGTCATGAGGAGCTACCTGTCAAGAGGAGCTACCTGTCACGAGGAGCTACCTGTCATGAGGGAGGAGCTACCTGTCATGAGGAGCTACCTGTCACGAGGAGCTACCTGTCACGAGGAGCTACCTGTCACGAGGAGCTACCTGTCACGAGGAGCTACCTGTCACGAGGAGCTACCTGTCATGAGGGAGGAGCTACCTGTCACGAGGAGCTACCTGTCATGAGGGAGGAGCTACCTGTCACGAGGAGCTACCTGTCATGAGGGAGGAGCTACCTGTCATGAGGAGCTACCTGTCATGAGGAGCTACCTGTCACGAGGAGCTACCTGTCATGAGGGAGGAGCTACCTGTCACGAGGAGCTACCTGTCATGAGGAGCTACCTGTCACGAGGAGCTACCTGTCACGAGGAGCTACCTGTCATGAGGAGCTACCTGTCACGAGGAGCTACCTGTCATGAGGAGCTACCTGTCACGAGGAGCTACCTGTCACGAGGAGCTACCTGTCATGAGGAGCTACCTGTCACGAGGAGCTACCTGTCATGAGGAGCTACCTGTCACGAGGAGCTACCTGTCATGAGGGAGGAGCTACCTGTCACGAGGAGCTACCTGTCATGAGGAGCTACCTGTCACGAGGAGCTACCTGTCACGAGGAGCTACCTGTCATGAGGGAGGAGCTACCTGTCACGAGGAGCTACCTGTCATGAGGGAGGAGCTACCTGTCATGAGGAGCTACCTGTCACGAGGAGCTACCTGTCACGAGGGAGGAGCTACCTGTCATGAGGGAGGAGCTACCTGTCACGAGGAGCTACCTGTCACGAGGGAGGAGCTACCTGTCACGAGGGAGGAGCTACCTGTCACGAGCATGAGCTCCAGCAGCGGCTGCGCGGACATCTCGATGGACACGCTTCCCGCCGCGTTGGACGCGTCTCGTCGGACGGAGACGGAGCGGCTCGGAGGCTCCGCGGCCCTCGCGGTGAACTCCCCTTCCTCCGCCGGGACGTCGTGGTCGTCCCCCAGCAGCTGCTCACACTGAGGAGGGTCGGGGATGTCTCTGGAGCGTGAAAGAGGAGATATCAGCCACGTTTAGTTGAGGACATTTGTCCTGGAGGAAGAATTGGGCAAAGTAACTCTTGTGTGTTTGTTTCATGATCTGGAGAACAATCATTTCATCTGAAGCGCTGCTCGTCTCGATGGAAGAGTCCATCGGTCCGTCTCAAGTGACTCTCTTGAGTGGATTGACGAGATATCAGTTCAACGTTTTAATTTGTCCCGATGAACATGAACATTGAATTCCCACGAAGCGACACGAGGCCTCAGCAGTGACACAGAACCAAAGCTACACTCTTTTGTTTGAGGAGAAAACAACTGAAAAGACAGAAACTTTGGTGAAGATGCACTTTCATTTGTCAAAATCCAGACTGAAGCTTCATTTAATCAAACTGAACTACTGTGAGGATGAGAATAGAACTTGGATGCGGTCCCATCTCTATGATATCTTTTCAGCTCATTAACTTGTTCCACGATGGGAACGTGAGTGCGAGTGAGAACATGAAGAGAACATGGCGTCTTGTGGAAGAAAAGCAAATGTCCAGTTCAAATGGCCTCCGGTCTTACCTTTGACAGTCGTCCCCTACTTCTGCATACGGGTTGACGATGCCCGCTCCGCCGTCCTCTGGCGCTGCTCCTCCTTCCGCCTCCTCTTTCTTCTTCTCCTCCTCTTTGTGGTCCTTCTCCTCCCTCTCCTCCTCCTCCCTCTCCTGGCTGTGCGACCGCCTGACGAGCGGCGCCTCGTGCGGCGACTCCGCGTAGTCCAGACTCTTGGCTTCGGCGCGGGCGTCGCGGTGCCGGTGCCGCCTGTGTCGGGCCCCTCCGTCGTCCGGCCCCTGACCCGGTCTGAACTTGCGGGCCATCCTGTGGCGGCCCCTGCACAGGGCCCGGTGGTTGGCTCCTCCTCCCGGTTTCTCCTCGCTCAGGTTCACCAGAGGCTCGGTCCCCTCGGGGATGGGGACGGCGACCGAAGTCGAGGCCTCGGAGAGGGGGGCCCCCCCGGCCGCGGAGGACTCCGGCGGGTGAGCCGGGCCGCCCTCCGGGCCGAGGGCGGGAGTTTCGGCGCCGTCCTCCGGAGGGCTGGCGATCAGCTCCTCTCTGCTGGCCATCTGCCGGCGTTTGCGCAGCTGGTTGGCTCTCTGCTCCCACACCGACATGTGCACCTTCCTCCTCCTCTCGCGCCGGCTGACGAAGGCGTTGGGGCCCTTGGGCGGCGGTTCGTCCGCGGCCGCCATCTTGTCATCGGGCTCCTCCGGGAAGTTGGGCCGGCCTCGGTGGATGGCTCGTTTCCTGTACAGGTAGGGCCTCCTCCTCCCGCTGAGGACCACAATGAAGTGCATGTCAGCATGCGGCAGAAACCAGCCTAGATTTAAGGAATTGTTGACGAGTAAACATCAAGACGTGTGTCCATCTAGCAGACCAGTTGTATAAAAGAATATTCAAATAAATAAAGTAAAAGTATCAAGAAAAGGACGGACCTTTTCTGTGAATTAATGTTAGTTAAACGTATACAAAAATTCCCACGTAAAAAATATGCAAAATACTTCAAGCTAAAACATACAAATGCATCCCAAAGAAATGTCAAATTAAAACAGCCGAGAGGTAAAAAGAACAAAACCCACAGGAACACAAGAGGTAAAGTGCAGGAGTGTAGAAATAAATCAATAATTAGTAATTGAGTAGAGGGAAAACTCAAGGGAGGAATTCTGTGAGACAGAGATGCATACAATTATACGTACTTACTGGTATTCAGATTCTTTTGTCGTCCATGTAATCAATGAATGATTATTTGAAAACAAGACATTAGTGTGTTACAACATACACGGAACATTTGTCGTGACGCCGAACAAAATGTGTAAACGGGAAATCTGCAAAGTGCAGATGGACTGAAATCCTCTCTGACATTTATAGCGTCGAGCGAGCGTTCAGCTTCACGCCTCTTAACATTAAATATTTTATTAAGTGAATGTTTAAGGGTCAAATTGATTGGAAAGCATGTCACAATGTCAGAAAACACCACATTTTGGTTCGGCGCCACACGACAGGCATAAAACGAGACAACGTGCCGAGTCAGCGTCTCGATGGCTGCAGCACGAACAGGACCGACATTAAAATATGTCACGAACAAATGAGACATTCAGTGTCCGTTACCTGCCAGCACACGGAGGTGGTTATATGTGTCTTTTAGTTCAATAGTGTCTTTATTGTGTATTTCCTTGGTCTGTAATGCAGTCTGTAACATGTTTCACAAAAGAACAGGTTATGTGTTTTGGATTTATTAAATGATTTCAGGGAGTTTAAAAAGGATCCACTATAATTTGACCAGGGATTTGTCATGTTTTAGCCACGGTGTAGAGGCTATTTGTCCAAATAACTCAAATAAAACTCATTATTCTTATAATTTATTTACTAAACAAACAAAAAGAACAAACAAAATGCTGACACTGCCTTCCGTGTGCTGGTAAAAATAACATAGGCCCCCCTGGTGCATGCTGGTCCTGAAGCTACCCACACCTACATATAACCACAGGAGCCCAGTGTTACCCAATCAGTGACCCAAGACTAAAACTAAATATATTTAATAGAAAAATCTTCTAACATATCAAAATATAACCTAAAGAAAGCAAATGATTAAACAATATTACTTTCCAATAAAACTAAATACAAATATCAAAATAAATAGCTCCAACACCATGTTTTACAATTTATATATGTTATAAAAATCACCTTGCAGAGACTTAAAACACTATAAGTCATTATTCCCAGGGAATTTTTTGTTTTTCATTCCTTTCTTTTGGAAAAGTTATTTTAGTGGTGCAGCTGCGATTAGATATATTTTGTTTTAAAACAGTTCTGACATTCAATATTTGAGGATCAGATGCGGAAAAGCAAACCTCTTTCATAAAGAACCCAAATATTTCATATTATCCTTTTGAAACATATCTGGAGGGCTCTGCTGAAGCGCCGCAGGCCGTCAGACCAGAACCGGCTGTTTCTTAATTAAGAACGGTTTCTTTATTAAAAGTGTGTTAGGATGACAAATATGAAGGAAATATGAACCGCAGCAAATAATCTGCTTTTATGTATGAAATGGAAGAAATTACCATTACACTGGGAGTTTTCCAAGAGAATGAATCAAGTCGGACTGGGTGAAAATTAAAGATAATATTGAATTGTCTTTCAATGGAGTCACAATATGATTCCATGACATATTATTACTAAATTATTATTTTCTTCAATTTTGTTCTTAACCAAATGAGAAAATACTAAATAATTATTTAATTCACGCATGAGGGGTATAAAACCGGACTTTTTATTTATTGATTGACCAGAAAACATAATATATTGTGATTTGAAAAAGCTGATGTCAGGATGGAATAAACCGTTCATCTATTTTTATATCTATGTTTGTTACTCAGTTAAATCATCCATCAAAGTGATGAAAATATAGCAAATAACGGGTCGACCAAAGCTGCCACAAATGATTAAACTCTCTTATTGCTCATATGCGTAACGTGAACATGGAATAACATTAACAGTTACTATCAGTTAATTGACAATGACACAATATTCAACTCTAAATTGAGTTAATATGTACAGCAGGCCTCAATCAGTAACACCTGCACGGCTCCTCCAGACAGTGTGAAGGTAGTTCTCTGCAATCAAGACAATTAACAGCAATTAACCGCATCCTTTCCCATAAATTCATTATGAATTGTGTTCAACACTTCTAAATTTGTTACCAACAAAACAAGCTTTAATTTGGACGCAATTAAAAAGTTAACAACTTCTCTTATTCACCTGAATTTGTAACACATCTGTGTCTGTCTCCCCAGTGTCTGTTGATTGTTAATTCCCTTCACCTGCCCTCAGCCACTCCTCTATCTCCCGGATTGCTCATTCCCTTCACCTGTCCCGAGCCACTCCTCCGCCTCCCTGATTGCTCATGCCCTACACCTGTGATGTCCCTCCTTATATATACTCCCATTCTTTCCCTTGTCACCTGCCAGATTGTTGTCATTTGTTCCTGTTGTAAGTCCGGTTGTAAATTCCCTTTGTGCCACTTTGTCTTCTAGCCTCAGTTCCATGTTTGACTTTTTCTCAGTCAAAAGAGCTTTTTGTTTCACCGTACCTGGACACTTGTCTGTTTCCTCCCCAATAACAACTAGAACGGGCACTCGGTAGAGCGCATACCTTCGCATATCACAAGATTGGACATTGAATTATGAACATTTTGGCATTAGTTGCATGCCAATTGGATAAAAATTGACCGTGCTATGGTAAAAAGAAGATGTTGACCTTTTCATGACCTTGACCTTTGACCCGATTGATCCCCAAATCTAATCAAATGGTCCCCGGATAATAACCAATCATCCCACCAAATTTCATGCGATTCGGTTTAATACTTTTTGTGTTATGCGAGTAACACGCATACAAATAAATAAATAAATACACGGCGATCAAAACATAACCTTCCGCATTTTCAAGATGGCTGCCCGTTACCACTGGCAGGAGTTTTACGGGTCATGCTTTAAATCAGGCAATAATATAAAACATTCAGAATGACGTCGTCAACGCGTTAAACATGCCTTTTCTGACTTTGCATTCATCATGCAACCGAGGAGCCGCCAACTGGTTCTCAATCAACGGCATTGTGGAAGCGTGTATCTTATTCGCTGCACCTGATTGGTTTTTACACTTTCAGGCCCACCACCAGATCTCCCACAAGCATCCGTGTGGATATCTTTAAGTCGGTCCACTAGTTTTGAAGAATCTTGACGAATTTTAAGGCTCAATCTGAATTTTTCGAGAGCTGATCTGAGAAACAATCCCACACGCATGACTCTCCGTGAGAGTAGCTCCTCCTCAAGCGCTCATCTTGTGAGCGGTTGAGCGATAACTTACTCAGATATCAGGCCGTCTCTGCCTCTGGCATATCTCTGGTTGAAGAACTCCTCCTCCTCCTCTTCGTCCTAATAGATATACAGAACTGCATCAATATAACCCGTGCATCACTGAAGGTGTGCGCCGCGTGAATAAATGTGGCGCTCAAACCGAGTACAGACCTTCGTCAGCTCCTGTGCGTTGGCCAGGTTGTCCACAGCGATGGCCAGAAAGACGTTCAGCAGGGTGTCTGGACACGAAGGTAAAGAACAAACGCACCGGACCCTGCTCGGCAAAATAATCTAAATTTAACAACCTGTCGTTAAACTAAACTAAACTAAGCTAAGCGGCAGCGGCTTCTCATTTACGCCAGAAAGCAGCATCGATCTCATCTGAGACCGCGAATACGTGCCAAAATGTTGCAGTCGTGCAAAAATATGATGTCATGTTGCATATGGAGAATGTGAAATTAGCATTAAACTCAAAATGTATGCGGCAGCAACGACAATCCAAACAAATATGACAATATCAGTTCTTATTGTGGAATATTTTGCTGATATTTGACTTTATACTTCAACATGAGGTCACATCTGGAACGCAGGACTTTCCCAGTGCTCCTGAAGGGTCCACGAGGATACAGTTTCCGAACAAGGTGAGCACGATGAAGTAGATGGACGACCACATGCCGTACTGCACGCCGCCCTGCGAGCGGATCCCGTCGTACATCACCTCGTTCCAGTCCTCCCCAGTCAGAATCTGCAGGCGAACGCACAGAAATAATTACATTGCTCGTATTTGATCGCCCCCTAAAAATACCTGAAGACGGGATGTTCTCTCTCTGGAAACCAGTTTGAGATATGGTATTAAAAATGGCAGCGGGATAGGTAATTACCACGCGTGCCGGATCAAAACACTCTTTTCACAGCGCGGTCGGGTTTTTTGCATCGGATATCTTGTGTGGATTCCGTTCACGTTTTCCCTCGTCTGATATTCATGTGCGCGTATGTGTGCACGGGGTGTGTGGGATGATAGCGGAGGCAGGGGGGCGGAGAGCGAGTGAGCAGAGTTGTTTAATCTGCGCCTGGGGTGAGAAATATACCCAGGGTGCAATGTGTCATGGAGGAATGAGGGGATCTGTGGGAGCCAAACCTGGAACACGGTCATGACGGCAGCTGGAAACGTGTCAAAGTTGGTGGGAGTGTAATCTTCAAAGATAAACCTAGAGGGGAGGCAGAGAGGAAGCAGGGTCAGATATGACGAGGAAGAATAGGAGGAGGAAGAAGAAGGAGGAGGCGGAGGAGGTGGGGGAGGATGCAGAGCTATTTTCATGCGGACGTGTCATTTCCTCTCCTCTTCATCATTGAAGAACCCGCCGTTCAGTTTTTGTTGGGGGGAGGGGGAGGTGTGCTGCGATACCATATAACTAAAAACTGCGGCATGATCAGATATGGAGCTTAAAATGGCAACGGAGGAGAAAGTTGTCCTCGATAACTTTTAAAAAAAGACGATTTTTTGAACTCACCTTCCTCCAAACAGCTGCATGCCCAGCAGAGCGAACACCACGATGAAGAGGAAGAGGAGAAACAGCAGGCTGATGATGGACTTCATGGAGCTCATGAGGGACACAACCAGGTTCCTGAGAGAGGCCCAGTATCTGACGGGAAGAATTCACAGACATTTTGTTGTTGTTGTTGTTTATTCTCTGACATGGGGTGAAATGCAAAGCTTTTAGTTCCCCTATATACTCACTTAGTGATTTTGAAAATCCTCAAAAGTCTCAGGGCCCTCAGGACGCTGATCCCAAAGGACATGCCGGGCCTGAAGAAGCTCCAAACCACCTCGATGATGCTGCCGACGATGACCTGAAAAACATGGCGGCAACAACAAGAAAACAATGTAGTTTTAATCTGATGAACAGCAGATTGGCAAAACTTTTTTTTCTTTTTTTCGTAAATGACAATGTGGGTTTTAATAACTTCTAAAACTACGTAGCACAGTATTGTTATACGGTAGTCTGGTTGGCTTTTAATGGAGCAAATATGGATAAAACAGCTTCAATTCCCTGTTGGAAAGGGCTGTGTGATAAAAATATATATTATATATTTATGTCTTTTAAGTGTCGAAAATAGGTTTTGCTTCTTAATTGAATAATCAAAATCATCTTCATAAGTAAATTAGGTTAACACTTTCTTTCTCTGTGGCATAAAAAAAGCTTTCCATTTTTCTTTCTTTTCAAAGTAAGATAAGATAAGAAAAGAGAAGATATTCCTTTATTAGTCCCACAGTGGGGACATTTCAGGATCACAGCATTAGTAGAAATAAAAGATCAAAATAATACACAAAACACAATAACAATACTAAATACTAAATACTAAAACACTAAATATATAGAGGAAACAAAATATATACACAATGCAGTGACCAAAGTGAATTTCCAGCAGGTTATAGTGTCCAGAAAAAATAAATAATAATACAAATAAATAAATAAAATAAAATAATATATATATATATATATATTATTTTGTATTATTTCAAAAAATAATTCTATATATATATATATATATATATATATATATATATAAAATATAGAGTCAGAATAAGGATATTTTGGATTTTGGACCTCACCCCGCAGTCGAAGCAGTTGAAAGATGAGTGGAAGTAGAGCCGGAAGCCCAGACCGTACATTTTCAAAAACATCTCAGCCAAAAACAGCCCCAGGAAAACAAACTCTGCATAGTCTAGAGGTGAGAACAAGAAGAACAACATGCTAGTAAGTAAAAGGAGAAGGAGGCAATAACTGCATGATCATAGAAACCCACAGAGGAAGACGGTCAGCCAGTCGGGCTGGTTGTGGTGGACGATGGCCACGCAGATGGTGTTGAGGGCCACCAGGCTGAGCACCATCAGGTAGAAGGTGTCTGTCTTCACCATGCGGCGGATGGAGATGCGCAGCATGCGCTCCTTCCGACGCATGTAGGCGGCGGGGCCTCGCCGGCCGCTGCGGAAGTTCATCCTCGACCGCGACATGTCTGAGAGAGAAAGAGGCAGAGAAGAGAAGAGACGTTCAGGAAGATGAAGAAGAAGAGGAGGCTGCAATGAAAAGGGAAGTGTAGTTGTCTCACTGGCGGTGGACGTGTCCGTGTACTTCTCGTCCCCCGGCGCTCCTCGGCGGGCGCCGGTCTTCTTCTTGCTCGCTCTCTTCAGCACTAAAAATGGTCCACAAAAAAGCAAGGTTTTATAAAAATCCGGATATATGAAAGGAACGAAGAAATGATGTAATGTCTCCTCCAGAGTCAGTTGCTGAGTTTTTGCACTTTTCTGATCACTTTTTCACTGATTCTGTGGATGGAACAGTACATTGAATGTATTCACCTTGTTTAAAACATAACATTACATGAGTTATGTCTTTTTACTTTTTATCGGTCAGTTACGTCTTCATTCAGGGATCAAAGATCCTCAAAGAGGAGGTTGCCTCTCTTAAAATGTTGAGGACAAGGTTCACTAATCAATTTAATAACTTATTAGTTTAGTTTATTCATTTAATTTAAAGTGCCTTTTATATAATTCTTTCGTCTTTTAAAACTTGTTGTAGTGCTGAATGGAAAAAGCAATTTGCAGGATTTCATCCATGCACTGAGCATGAATGAAAGTTTAAAATATTATATATATTATTCTTATTCATATATAATATTCTTATCTCTTTTCCTCCCCGCTGCAAGAGGACATGTGATTCCTGGATTTAACTTTTTCTTTGTGCATACAGAGTTTCCTCTTATTGACCACGGTGACATTACATCAAGCACAAGTGTTGTTGCCATGGCTACCTGCAGCTCACACAATGACGAGCGGTCCAGAGGTGGAGAAACCACTGACCGGAAGTACACGTTTCGATATTTAAAAATGACAACGGTCAACATTTTGTTCCTGTCATAACTACAGATGGACGTGTGTTACCGGGCGGGTTTAGTCTAAATCCTGTAAACTCACCATCTAACGGGGATCTCCCAGAACTTTTATTCTCCTCCGCCAGCATTACCTCCTCTGTAATATAATAACATTCAACGTTACACACGGTATTTATTTTCATTAAGCCATCATTCAGATTTGCAGTGTGTATTCAAACATTCACAGGGAACTGAGGCCAAACTCACGTGAACGCGGCTTTGTGACCTTCTTTAGAGAAGGAGCTTTATTCTCTCTTACATATCTCGCAAATTCGCTCTCTTCCCACACTCACCCACATACACACACACACAAATATCTCTCACACACACATACACACACACACAAATATCTCTCACACGCATGTAAACACACACACACACCGATGCGTGTGCACACAAATTTAAGTCAGTGAGTCAGTATCATCTTTTTTTTTTCTCACCCTGCACTTGCGTGGGAGACGAGCAATGTAGATTTTCTGTTACACCTGTGTGTGTGTGTGTGTGTGTGTGTGTGTGCGTGTGTGTGTGACTGTTGCAGAGAGATCGCTTTACAAAATCAGCTGCTAAAGAGAATGACCATTTAGCTGCTTATTGTGATTATTGTATCAATACATTTCTAATCTTCTACTTTGTATGTATTGTATGGAACTAGAGAGGTGAGAGAGGTTTAAACTCATCCACGATTCTTCGTTTATTTTCATATTTACTCTTTTTCTGCAAAAGAAAAGGGCCTCGTTTTGGAATAACTTTTGTTTGAAATATCCGGTGTTGACCTCCATAATAACCCCTATAAGCCTCCACACCACCACACCACAACGTGTCATTGTGGGTTCTTAGTGCGACTGCTCTTCTTAGCTTTATCATCCTGTGTGTGACAAAAAAACTGTAATTCAGCTTTAAACTTAAAAAAAGAAATCTGGCATTTTATTTTACGATTTTTCAGGAAAAAAGGAAGTATTTAGATTCCCAATACTTGATCAGTGTATGAAGAGTTTGGGGGTTTGTGAGGATCTGCTGGCCGTGAGACGTAAAATAAAATTTATTTATTTACTTACATAATGGCTAGACTGCAACCCATATTCATTATACATTATAACAATATATATATATTTACACAAGTTGAATTTAATCAAAAGAACTGTCCACACAAGTTTCTTCACTTTTTTCCCTGCGAAAGTTTTTTTCTTCTTCTATTTTTGGGGAGTTTTTCCTGATCCGATGTGAGGTCAAAGGTCAGGGATGTCTATGTGTACAGACTGTAAAGCCCTCTGAGGCTACACAAAATACACTGAATTAAAAATGTAATTGAATGTCTGCAGCTCCTCATGGCTTAAAGAACAACGCTGGCTTAAATGACCAAATAGGCGTTATTTTGATAAACTGATCACATATTGGGAGTCCTAGTGGTTATTTTCTCACCTGAGAAAATAAATTAAAACCTTTTTTTTAAACTTAAAGGATGATAAAGATAAAACCAAATGACCAAATGGAGGTGAACGCCTCCACGTCACTCGAGTGTGTGTTGTCGTGGTTCTGCGGCCCAGTACCTGCCCTGTCTATCCAGGCCCGGTAGCCGTTCAGGTCTCTCTCCACCTGCTGCTGCCGGCGGAGCTTCATGAAGGCCCGCCTGTTCTCCACCCGCTCCCTCTCTTTGGCAAATTCTCTGAAGAGGGAGACGCATAAAAAAACACACACACACACACACACAATGCATAACACGGAAAACTTAAAACACCTGCAGGGTCAGAGACATCGAGGCCCGCTCACCCCGACAGGACTCCCAACACCAGGTTCAGCACGAAGAACGAGCCGATGATGATGAGCGGGATGAAGTACATCCAGTTCCACGTCATTCCCAAGGCGTCGTTGGTCTGAAAGCACCGGAAAAAACAATTCACATTGTGGAGTCGTAAAAGGTTATTTTGATTTGCACATTAGATTAGATTAGATTAAATATTCCTTTATTCGTCCCACAGTGGGGAAATGTCAGGATCACAGCAGCGGGTGCACATTAGAGCATTAATACAAATAAAAGATACAAATAAAACAAGACTAAATACTAAAACTAAAAGACAAAATATACATAGGAAACAAAATATAAAATATAATATATTTTGTTATTATTTTACATGTACATAAAGGAAGTTTTAAATGAATACATACAGAACTAGAACGGGCACTCGGTAGAGCGCATACCTTCGCATATCACAAGACTGGGCATTGAATTATGAACATTTTGGCATTAGTTGCATGCCAATTGGATAAAAATTGGTAAAAATAAGATGTTGACCTTTTCATGACCTTGACCTTGACCTTTGACCCGATCGATCCCAAAATCTAATCAAATGGTCCCCGGATAATAACCAATCATCCCACCAAATGTCATGCGATTCGGTTTAATACTTTTTGACTTATGCGACTAACACGCACGCACGCATACAAATACACGGCGATCAAAACATAACCTTCCGCATTTTCAATGCGAAGGTAAAGATATGATAAATAGGGAGTATTATGAAGAATATTAAGACGAATGTGTTGTGAATTCATTGTAAAGCTCAAGAGGAAGACTCTGTTTTTATTCTAACGGTATGTCATGGCGAGTGAGGCTCACGTTGTAGAGCACGGCCGTCCAGCCCTCCATGGTGATGCACTGGAACACGGTGAGCACGGCGAACAGGATGTTGTCGAACTGCGTGATGCCGTCGTTGGGTCCGATCCACGTGTCGTTGCAGTCGTAGCTCTCCGGGCACTTCCTCACGCCGCAGGCGAACGCCAACTCGGACGAGTCCACGGTCTCGTTGTCTTGGGGGGGGGGGTGGGAACCACGGGGGGGAAAAACAAGAAGCGTGCGGTTACCGTGGCGATCGCGTCTCACAGCTTCAGGACCGCTGAATGAACGAGGGATACGCTGAGCACCTCTCTCTTCTTCTCTCTCTACTTATGGATGAATTTTCATCTCTCCATTACACATTATTAACTCCGCTTCCTCCCCGGAGTATTAGATCTGAATCCGTCCCCGAGCCGCGCGGGGCGATGACAGTAAACGCCGTGGCGTCGCCCGGTGATTACAGAGTAGTTGTTGACTAATTAAGCAGAAGCTAAATTAGCCAGCAACAGTTCTAATACAGTTTTTGTCCGTTGCTTGAACACTATAGACACATGCTTAAACCAAAGTAACATAACTTGAAGTTGTTGTTACTATACCTTAAACAAAGTGTAACCATACCTTCAACAAAAGCGCTGCTTTGCACTTTAGTTGCAATTCTGTAACACACTTGCTCCTTTCTGCAACACACTTGCTCCTAGACACTACACACGATTTCATACATAAGACACTTAGTTCAAAAATGAAATCTCAGGGTACCATTGGGAAAACACCTCTATTCAAAATACAACACACATTGGTGAATTGAAAAGACATAGACACACACCTGAAAACACTTACTCACAAATCTGAACACCAATCAGCCAGCTACAGAACATTTTGTTTCAGAGAATCTTGGACATGGATGGAGCTGCCCAGCCGCATGAATGTATTTACATTGACGAGGCTGGATTCAAGCTGAGCAAAAACATGACCGCCGACCACATGCCCGTATGCCTCTCCTGCAGGCAATGGAACAGGCCTGCGGAGACATCGAGGTGAGGTCAATCCAGGGATGGATTCGCCACACAAGGGGATATTTCCCCCGATGCTTAGCGAGAGAAGACATTGCTTGTGATGTTGATGAGATCCTGTGGCCAGACCCCAACAGACGGCAGGATCCATACGCCCACTTGCGCACAATTGTGTTTTTCTGTGTTTACAGTCGTGTATTGTTTGTTTTATTTTTGATTTAACTAAATGTACTGTACTGTAAAATATACTAATGTAATGATTTTGAATTCAGTATTTCATTTTTTTGGTTGTTGTGAAAAGATGCCCTCTATGGAACTGAATAAAAACATTGAAAACAAAAGACTGCAGTTTTTTTAATAAAGTAGACTAGTGTGTTGCTGCTGATCTGAAAGTGTATTCATATGATGCAAGTGGGCATCATTTTGTCATCAGAGTGACATTTTGACAAAGGATTGTTAGGTTTTGATAGCAGAGTTTCAATTTGACATAGATGTGAATGGTTTATTTCCCAGTGTGGTGTCTTCTTTGCTTGTGTGTAGAGTTTTGACACAATGAGCCAAATTTAGCAAAACGTGTGTAAGCAATAGGCAAAAACTGTAATACCTCTGAGCTCGCTGCTACTGTAATCCAGAAAAAGCCTCAAACAAAGATGTTCACACCCTCTGAGGACACTGAGCACAACCACACATTTGGGGCACCTGCTGGTAAACCTATTAAAGTAAATTTTTTTATAAATAATCCAAAAACAAAGCATGACAACAACAAAAATTTAAACGGCTTTTGGTTAATGCGATTTAAAAAGCAGAGCCGCCACTCGGAAACAGGAGGTGGCCACAGATGGCGAGGTGGTCAAGCCAGAAATATTTCATCAGGCAAATCAATTTGTTGGACGTCATATAGTTGTTTAATCCGAGCGGGTGAAACTTCACGATGAAGACGTCGGTCCGCACATACCGAGGATGACGTCGGACGGCAGGCAGGTCTGGTGAAGCTTCCCGCTGTAGAACTCCAGACCGATGATGGCGAACATGAGGATGGCGAAGAACAAGAGGAGGCCGATCTGGAGCAGCGGGATCATGGCCTTCATGATGGACTTCAGCACAATCTGCAGACCTTGAAGTGTTCACAAAGGGAGGGAAAAAACACGCCGTTCAAGAATGACACCGCAACAGCGTCAGAAATACACCGGGGCGAAGGGCAAAACTGCTCCGAAGAAATATGATGTTGCCCCTGATATCGCGAGGAGACGGACAACAAAAGCCCCCAGAATTTCCTCTAATAATTATGATAATTTAATAGGGTTCTTTGTTTTGTCTGTCCTATTTATATGGCCTGTACTGTACACAAAAAAATCAATAAATATAATTTTGAATTATAAAAAAAGAAAGAAATAAGTTAATTAAAAAGTGAATATGATTTTCTGTTTTTTTGTTGTTGAAAAAAATAAAAATAAACACTTTGAGTCTATAGACTACTGCTTAATAGTCTTATTATTGCCTAATAGTCTTATTAATGCAATTTTGATGACAATTACTCATGTACCTAAATAAGTGTATTTATTATTTTTGAAAAAAGGCTCAAAAAGTGCCCCCAATTTCTTTTTAAATAACCCTGGATTGTCCCTTAAAAAATATGTAGTTTTCCTGCCCTGCACCGCAGTATATATATATTTTTCCGTTACATTAATGTATTTTTCTGTAGTCCCTCCCCTTTTGTGAGAAACTATTTTTTTTCCTGACATGAGTTTGCAGCATCACCGCGATGCCGGTTGTCCTCCTCATTTTAAGAGATTAAAGAGAACATATTCAGGAGGCTTCAACATTATGTATTCCTGTGTTAACATGTTTCTACACGTCTGAGCTGTCTTTCACAGGTTTTTAATAAAATAAATTGCTGCCCGCAGTAACTTCTGAATGTGGCGAATACAACGGTGCCATCGGCGGGCGGACCGATGTTATGAAGCCTTGTGTTTGTCATTTTGTCCGTCGCCATCTTGGCTTTGTGAAGCCAGGAGTGACACGAGAGGGTTGAGCTACAACTGAACGGCGAATACTTTTTAGGTGACAGTTAAGGTTAAAATGAACTTTCATGAATTGAAAAGCAACACTGTTAAAGGGTTAAAGATGTAAGACGATAACGTGGACAAATCCATGGCAGCAACCTGTCAATCACAAGATAGCCACGCCCTAAAGCATATCCTGCTTTATGGACTATTATTCTCTAAATGGGATCATATTTTACTAAATGAGCATCATGCTGTGTTAAAAATTAATTTTAAACTCATGTTTACTGGGGTAATAAATCAAGTGAGAATTTCCCCTTGGATCTCTATTCAATCCGACTTCTTTTTGCAACCACAGGAGTCGCCCCCTGGTGGCAATTAGAGAGAATGCAAGTGTAAGGCTCTTCTGCATTGGCTTTACCTTCAGGACCCCCTCTGATACAATCCCTGCAGTTTAAATATCATCGACATTCATATTCTCAAACGGCGAACTATAAAATATCATAAAAATGCCCCCGCAAAGAATATAATCACTCGTTATTTGCATCATTACGGCGGTTTGTCTCGACCTCAAAGAGACACATCGGAGGTCAGCGAGAGACTCACTGGGGATTCCGGAGACGAGTTTGAGAGGCCTCAGCACTCGCACCGCCCTCAGGGTCCGGAGGTCCACTGGGATGTTCATGTGGGCGCCGGCAGTGGCCATGATCCTGAACACACACACACACATCATGTCAACTTGAGCCAAAGATGTGTCTGTGTCTGATGGTCGGACTGTTGTGCAGACAGTTGCATGAATAGCTTATATTTGTGATGGCCTGAAAAGGAAAATGACAATTGGGTTAAAATAGAGAGAAGAAATATGACGGGGACATCCATTAGCAGCAGAATCTCTTTCCTTTCTTCAGATTCATGTTTTTAATGACATGAAATAGGTAAAAGGCTTCACATGTAACTCAAAGGACGGGTTTTGGACATGAGTAATTTTTAAAAGGGGAAATAGTGCAAAATAATAAACTGAGTTGGGGTCTGTGCTGCCGCTGAGCGGTCCAGTATACCTATGGCTACACCTGGCAGGCATTTGTACTCACATCCACCCACGCACACCCTGATGTCCCTCCACCTACACACAAACAATGGAAAACAGTAACAGGGGCAACCGACGGGCACGCACACACACACACACACACACACATCACATGTTGCATCTGTTGGCAGAAAAACAAGCTGGTTGTGTTGCTTTCAATGAGAGGGAGATCATCTTATAACAAATGATACAAAAGTGCTGCTCTATCCCCGCAACACTGAAATGTTTTTAATGTATCGGAACCGATGACGACCGAGCCCGGGTCGGCGTGCCGGGAACCATTAAAGCTCCCGGTGTGGGCGGGGTCAACGTCCACTGCCGGTTGGCGGAGTGATATTTATATACTGGGCTTTCCAGTTCTCTCTCTTTCTGTTAGACAGATACACATTCTATTAACTCCTTACATTTTTCGTGCAATGTTGGGAAGTGTGGGGGAGGGTGTGTGTGAGTGAGTGTGTGTGTGTGTGTGTGTGTGTGTGTGTGTGTGTGTGTGTGTGTGTGTGTGTGTGTGTGTGTGTGTGAGAGAGAGAGAGCAGGGGGTGGAAAGCACATGGCAGAAACTCAAGAGTTAACCCACGCAGAATCTCTCCTGAAAGCAGTGAGAGGGAGAGAGGGCGAGTGAACGAGTGAGCGAGAAGTGAACGAGTGAGCGAGTGAGCAAGAAGTGAACCAGTGAGCAAGAAGTGAACGAGTGAGCGAGTGAGCAAGAAGTGAACGCATGAACGAGTGAGCAAGAAGTGAACGAGTGAATGAGTGAGCAAGAAGTGAACGAGTGAGCAAGAAGTGAACGAGTGAGCGAGTGAGCAAGAAGTGAACGAGTGAATGAGTGAGCAAGAAGTGAACGAGTGAGCAAGAAGTGAACGAGTGAATGAGTGAGCAAGAAGTGAACGAGTGAGCAAGAAGTGAACGAGTCAGCAAGAAGTGAACGAGTGAATGAGTGAGCAAGAAGTGAAAGAGTGAGCAAGAAGTGAACGAGTGAGCAAGAAGTGAACGAGTGAATGAGTGAGCAAGAAGTGAACGAGTGAGCAAGAAGTGAACGAGTGAGCAAGAAGTGAACGAGTGAATGAGTGAGCAAGAAGTGAACGAGTGAGCAAGAAGTGAACGAGTGAGCGAATGAGCAAGAAGTGAACGCGTGAACGAGTGAGCAAGAAGTGAACGAGTGAGCAAGAAGTGAACGAGTGAATGAGTGAGCAAGAAGTGAACGAGTGAACGAGTGAGCAAGAAGTGAACGCGTGAACAAGTGAGCAAGAAGTGAACAAGTGAGCAAGTAGTGAACGAGTGAACGAGTGAGCAAGAAGTGAACGAGTGAGCAAGTAGTGAGCAAGAAGTGAACGAGTGAGCAAGAAGTGAACGAGTGAGCAAGAAGTGAACAAGTGAATGAGTGAGCAAGAAGTGAACGAGTGAGCAAGAAGTGAACAAGTGAGCAAGTAGTGAACGAGTGAACGAGTGAGCAAGAAGTGAATGAGTGAGCAAGTAGTGAACGAGTGAACGAGTGAGCAAGTAGTGAACGAGTGAATGAGTGAGCAAGAAGTGAACGAGTGAACGAGTGAGCAAGAAGTGAACGAGTGAGCGAGTGAGCAAGAAGTGAATGAGTGAGCAAGAAGTGAACGAGTGAGCAAGAAGTGAACAAGTGAGCAAGTAGTGAACGAGTGAACGAGTGAGCAAGAAGTGAACGAGTGAGCAAGTAGTGAATGAGTGAATGAGTGAGCAAGAAGTGAACGAGTGAACGAGTGAGCAAGAAGTGAACGAGTGAGCGAGTGAGCAAGAAGTGAACGAGTGAGCAAGAAGTGAACGAGTGAGCAAGTAGTGAATGAGTGAGAAAGTAGTGAACGAGTGAATGAGTGAGGCCCCGGTCACACGACAGCTCACCGCCGGTGCCGGGCGTTAAACCGATCTTGATGCTAACATTTTAACAACCAAATATGCTCCTGACAGCAGGTAGTGAATAAATAGATATTAATATTTAGATATTAATATATAGATATTAATATATAGATATTAAAAAGGTACTGCAGTTATTTCTGTTGCACTCCGAGACAGTTGAGAGACTCGAGTTTGCAGAATTCTATATTTTTACCACGATGCAACTGGGAAAAAACGTCTTTTCTTCGACCTCCGCTGCCGGTGAAGGTTATGACTCTCAAACATTCGGCCGCTGCCCAAAGCCTCCAGGCCGAAGTCAAGATGATGTCACATCCTTGACCGTAACCGAATGAAACGTGTATTTATGCTTATAATGTACATGCATACACGTCACTGTACCAAGATTACATATCAGTCTTTCCATAGAGTCGTTCTGTGTACTCTGAAGTGTCATTTCTACATGTATACACACAGCTGCGGGTTGTGGAATATCAAATACAATGAATGTCAATTAATAAACATGAGAAACAAGAAACACAAATGAAGTCTTTCTGTTTTCAGTAATGGAGAAACCAAACAATCTCTTTGCCCCTCAGCGTGGTTCTTAGGAATGAGTGAGTGAGGGTGTGAGTGAGTGAGTGAGTGAGGGTGTGAGAGAGTGAGTGAGTGAGAGCCTCTGAGAGCAGAGGAGTGGGAGTCTGGAAATAGCCTTCAGATCCAACGCTGAGGCAAACGGCTCCTTCAAGGCTGCACTTTGAGCACGAGAATTCAGCCGAGGATTCGTCTAAATTAAAGCAAATATTCTCTCTATTTGTCTTATGAATCATCATCCCGACACACACACACACACACACGCACTTGCACCGAGGCCCTTTTCTTATCGAATAAAAAAATGAATTCTCGCAGAAAAAACTATTCACTAAAACAATTTGTAAGCATGCAAATCAACATGTTCTCAGCTTCCAATATCATACATCTATATTTCTACAGTTGAATTGAGATCTTTGGGATCACAAAATATTGTTTTGATGAATTCAAAACACTGTATGAGGCGCTTTAAATGACAAACAATCTCATATGGGGCTCCACAGGGCTCAGTTCTGGGCCCTGTTTTATTTAAGCTCTGCATGCTTCACTTGGACAGTAAACATATCAGTAAACATATTTATATCGTCACCTTTCACCCAAACTGAAGTCATACTTTTTGGCCATCTATGAACGCGCCCTTATGTCAACACATCCCTTCACAACCAGGAAGTCAGACTACGATGATGGCCGAGCCCCAAAATATGTCGTAGAAACTTCTTGCACATTCTGAAAAACACCCTCTGAAAAAAAAGTTTAAATATCGAATAGGTTCTATACAACCAAATGATTATTTCCTTCTGCATCCTTCAACATGGCTGCACCCTTCTGTGGATGAAAACAAAAATCTAGTTTTTTCGCGGGATGGAAAAATTCACGCGCCATAAAAATAAAAGTGATTAATTAAATTCCTGCAGATGGAGAAATGTATCACATTCGGTACAGGAAAGAGACAATAAAACACATAGGACGGCTACACACACACGCACACACGTCTCTCCCTTGTTGGCTCTCGAAGTGAAGCACTGTTCTCCCAAACTGGCTCTGGAGAGGCTGAGTTCATCACATGCTCAGAACGCAGCCTCTCCCACACACCTCCACCTACACGAAGAACACCACCAGAAGAACTACAGTAATCAGCGAGCGGCGCGTTGCTCTCCATCTCAGCACCGCTCTGCGGATGGTAATGTGCGGCCGAATCAACATAACGCGTCAACAAATTAATGGCTTTGAGTTAAAGCCGTAATAAACAGAAACCGCGCGTCTTAATGGCGACATTAATACGGCTTGGTTGAATTGGGATTACATATTTAAAAAAACGTGCGTTTCACTATCAGCCGGAGAATAAAGGGAAAGGAAACCCACCTGGAGGAGCAGTCTGTCCACAACATTAGAGCTAAAGAACAAGAGACCTGGTGGTGTTCATATTAACTCCTGAAGCAGTTGAGTTCTGGGATTACAGATTACTCGCTCCCGGCCCCGGAGCCCAGACCTCCAGTTTAAAGTTGCAGCTGTTTGTAAATTTAAATCATAAAAATAAAAATGTTGAGAGCAAAACCCTTTAGAATTCTTGAAAACTACTCGTTAGCGAGCTGCGACACGACAACTTGAGTAATACTTTAGCCAGTCACTACTTTAGTAATGTGTATAAAGCAACAGCCAATCAAAACCCACCGACTGGTTGCATGTTAACTGAAAATTATCTTTAAAAAACCCCCAATATAAACAAAACAATATATTAAAACTAGAACGGGCACTCGGTAGAGCGCATACCTTCGCATATCACAAGATTGGGCATTGAATTATGAACATTTTGGCATTAGTTGCATGCCAATTGGATAAAAATTGACCGCGCTATGGTAAAAAGAAGATTTTGACCTTTTCATGACCTTGACCTTTGACCCGATCAATCCCAAAATCTAATCAAATGGTCCCCGGATAATAACCAATCATCCCACCAAATTTTATGCGATTCGGTTTAATACTTTTTTAGTTATGCGAGTAACACACATACAAATAAATAAATAAATAAATAAACACATGGCGATCAAAACATAACCTTCCGCATTTTCAATGTAATAATGAGAATGTTCATGCTAATGTAACTGGCAGTAATTCGGTACAATATGTTATAAATTGAGGTATATTCTGAAATATAGTTTTCTATTTAAAGTATATATTAAATTCTATATTATAATACATATATATAATGTAGTTTTAACTTGCATATAGCTGGAGGAACCGGCTACAGGGGCCCAAAAAGCCTCTCAGAGTGCATTTGTCTTTAATTGAATTCGATGTTGTGCCTCGCTGTGGTTTAAACGGTGTAATTAGCTTTGTTTGTTTCTTGCTCACGTGGTGTGTGTTCCTAAATAAAGCGATGTTAATTACATCATCACGAATACACACGGCACAGAGAACCGGGGCCAGGGTGTAATGATCCAGCACTGGTGGTTTTTTGGGGGGGTCTCGAGGCAAATAACTAGGTTTACATGTCCTATGTGTCCTCGCTGTGTGTGCGGTACTGGACGGGGACAAGATGAACACACACACACACACACACACACACACACACAGAACTACCAGGACATGGTCGATGGGGCGGGAAAAGCAATATTTATCCCCCGGACCCCCCCATGACGGGTTAATCTAGTGATACAAAAATACATTATGGTAAAGACTCACTCCTGTGTGGCCCAGATGGTGAATGATTCATCTCACGCCCACCAGTTAGATTATTCATCCCGTAAGAAGAGAGAGAGAGAGAGAGAGAGACAGCAAGGCAACAAGTGGAAGCTGAGATACACTATATACTGTATATATATACATATATACATGCACACACACACACACACACACACACACACACACTCACACACACACACACACACTCACACAAGTAGGGATGGGTATCGTTTGGGTTTTCCGATACCGGTGCTAAACCGGTACTTTTAAAACGATACCGGTGCCTAAACTGTGCCTGAACCGACTTTTTTTTTTAACGCACAATGAGGACATTAAAAACCTCTTCGGCCATATTCCCTGTAGAAGCCGTTATCATGGAACACTGACAAACAACGGATATCAGACTGTTAACATACACAAGATATGTTCTCCATTATATGATGTGATATGTATTGTCATGTGCAGACCTTATAGGGTTAATCCTGTCACTGTGTTGATGGGCAAAGAGAACAACCAATCAGAGGGACTGAAGATGACACGTGACAAATAATGTGTTGCTTCTGACAGCGAGTTACACTGAAACAAAGTGACGCCCCACGGTCTTTATTCCTCCGTCATTATATTCCCGGTAACACCGGGTAAACAGCCGGGATCGCTGTACACCAACACATCTGCTAGCAGACTGTCACACTCGTAGCTCGCGCTAGCTACGAGCTAGCTTAAACATGGTTATAATGGCTAATTTATTATTTCTTGGGCTACTTTTATGAATGCAAGACTTGCAATCAACGTTCCGGTACTAATCTGAGTTCAGGCTGCTCGTCATAATCGGTCTCCACGTGTTCAGGGGGACCGGTGACGGTCTCCCCGTCGCGCCCAGCCTGACGCTGGTGTGCTCCACACGGGTTCACACAGTCACACACAAAGTTAAATATGAGAGGCTCGTAACCTGCTGACAGGGCGGAGTCACCTGAGAAGTTCACAACAATAGTTTTTTTCAATTTCAATCAGCTCAGGCACCGGAAAGAAGCACCGAAATGTGCGTTGCGTTTCGGTCCGGGTAATACCGGTTGTATTGGAACCGGTACCATATTGGCACCGGTTTCCGGTACCCAACCCTACTCACACGTCATTGAGGAGACGTCTCATGGCTAATCACCGCACGGGGCCCACCTGAGCCGATCTGTTTGCCTCCGGCTCTAATTGACCATTTTAGTAAATTGGTTTGTCGTAGATGTTCTCGCGGCGGCGTCCGTTTCCTGCGACACACTCGTCCCTCAGATTAAAGGTTTTAATTGAGCTCGGCGTCCCGGAGGACGCGCTTCCTCACCGACTCATTAATATCAAATGTAATGAATGCCGCCAGCGCTGGCCCAGTGGCCTCGATCGGAGTCCCCACCGGCCTCCATGACACACGTGTGCTTTCCTTTAAGTCTGACTTACTTTCACCGCGCCGCCAGAGAGTGTGTGTGTGTGTGTGTGTGTGTGTGACAGAGTGGAGCATATGTGCTACCAGAAAATGTGTCAGATAGGTGGCAGGAAACCAGGCCACCAGTTACCAGCAGTAACTGGGGGTGACTGGGACCTGGTGGGATGATCCGTGACCTGCTGAAAGTAAACTGACGGCTTTGTGCTTTTTCTCACTGTCAGTGAATTTTACTTTATGCCGCAGCAGCAAAACATGAAGAAAAAAATACAATAAAATGTAATAAAATAAAATAAAATAGCAATTTAAATAATAAAGGAAATAAAAATGTAAAAAATATAAAAATTAAAATGTTATTGTATACAGGTGTCTTTAAAGTATAAAGTGAGAGCAATACAATCAAATTAAAATTAAATAGCAATTTAAATAATAAAGGAAATAAAAATGTAAGAAATATAAAAATTAAATGTTATTGTATACAAGTGTCTTTAAAGTATAAAGTGAGAGCAATACAATACAATTTAAATAAAATAGCAGGGCATGCAAATCTTCTATGTAGACGAGGGGATCCGGAACTAATCCTTTATCGGTAAACTGAGAAAATATATGTAGAAAATAGATCAATAATGAAAACGATAGTTATGTAAGACGGATCGATGTGTTTTGGAGGACTGTGATTGGCTCGCGCCGAACTCCATCAAACTGTTACACAACTTGAACCACTGTCCTACGCCAAGTCTCTATTTATAGCAATGCTCACATGTTGAATGCTTGATGGTAAAAAAAAAAAACATTCCGGTTATAACAGATTCACAGCCCAATTAAAATATAAAAATAGACGAGCAGCTCATTTAATTCGCCAGCAGAGAAGTGGATTATGACACAAGTTTGTTTGTGTATGTTATATGTATATTTAATAGTTTTTACATCACAAAGAAAACACTAACTTAGACAAGTTTAATCTGTTTCTGTAGGAAATTACAAATTAAAGCCTGATTGACGTGTTGCATCAAATCATTTAAATGTGGTTTCTCAGGCCGTACTCTAAGGTTTTAAATCTCAAACTATCCCGAATGCCTGTGAATAAATAAAAGATCTATTTCCAGGCGTGTTCCTCCAGCCGTGTAGATCAAAACACAGTTTTATATCCACGACTCGTCCGAGGCTGCTGACTAAACGCTGCCTCGTTTCTTTTTCGGCTCATTTATTGAGGGAACTGAAAACAAAAAAATGTGAAGCAAACAGATGGCGAACGAGCAAATTGCAGAGCAACCGGTTGACCCTCACCGAAGATTATTAAAACAGACTCCACGCCTCAAAGCGTGCGAGATTCAGACGAGACCCGTCACCGACACAGCTGTCGAGTGTTTTGGGCCGGTGTCAACCTGTCCGTAAACGTGATGCTGATGTGCCTTTTATGTAAGAGACGGATGGAGAGAGAGTGGAGAGAGAGAGATACTGAGATAGCGAAAGATGTGGGTGTCAGGGTGAAATGAGATGTCAACACACCAAAAGCAATCTTTCTGCATGCTGAATAACGCACACTTAGCCTTAACAGCACAGGGGTGGTAACGAGGCTTAACTCAGGCGCAATTAACTCCCTAAACGCAGTCTTAAAGGCAACATGTAAAGTCTCCCAGGATGTTCCAGTCCTTTCAACCCCTTGTTTTCATTCACCCTTTCTTCTCTCTTTCTCTCCATGCGATCCATCCATTATTTTTTGCATACCAGCCCAGCGTTCACATTTCATTCACAGAGGTCCCGGGGGCGAGCCGCAGCAGGTTTTTTTAGACACAACTGCCAATCCACTTATCCGCCCACCTCTCGCCGCCTGCAGAGCCCGACCGTGCCTCAGACCAAGAAATGAAAACACCACGTTTCCTTCAGTTTATATGTTGTGATTGTTTTAAACGCTTACGGAGAAAAATTTCAGCGACCACAAATGCAGAATAGAGATTTGCCGGTCGGGCCGACCGCCGCTGACCACGTGTCGGACACGAGGCGCAGCACGCGGGGGGGGGGATTTACAAGTCTTCGAAATGCAGCGCGAGCACGCCCGGCGACAACGTCGATGAGCGTTGACACGAGCGGCGTCACGTGCATGAACGCACCGACACAACTCCACAATCAGCGTCTCGGAAATTAATCTTTCGGTTCACCGGCCACCGCCTGGTAAAGTTAAAAATGAATTATGTCGAAATTAATTGCGGAATCAGTTGCTGAGCAATCGTTTAAAAAAATTAATGAAAAAAATAGAAATATATTTCTCTCCGCTCTCTCGTTCAACCAAATTTAAAATAGAAAAAGAGAGCGTTTTGGAGGCACGCTCACATGCGCGAACACAAACGCGCTTCAAGTTTCAAGTGTCCATTGTTCTGTTGTAACAGTGACATTATCAGCACTGGTACGTCTCACCATCTTATAGCTAAATAAACTGACGTAGCCACGTTATGCAATTTAAGGCAAAACATATTGCATGGCAAATACCAGCAGCAGGTTTATATTTTTAGCGTGGCCTAAAAATATGCACAATTTGTAACGGTGTGAATAATAACAGAAAAAACCAACACAACAGTTCCTCACTTAACTTCGCCGTTCTCCCCGCGGGTCTTTTCCCACGTGGCAAAGTAAGAGAAGCACAGGTGCAATTAATCACGCTAACGACGTGAGGCAGCTCCGAGGTCCCGGTATTGCGCAACCTGGCTCACTGGAATGGATCCATTGTTTACGTGCGTAGTCACACCTGTGCTTTTCTCAGCCGAGACAGGAGGAAAGAAACCGGAGGACGGCGTCGCGAGACGTTCGCACGCGGCTGCCAACGCAAAGTCTAAGAGTGCGACTGCTTTGCTGCGATTTGATTGGTTCAAAGGAGGCGATGCTCAAAAAGCTTGCTTGGATATCTCTTCCTCCTCCAAAAAAGGATATTTCGCCAGTATGCTAGGCAAGAAGTACACTTATCGGGAATATGTTGACAACATCCACAACAAACTCACCCGCTGAGCACCACGATGAAGTCTATGACGTTCCAGCCGTTCCTCAGGTAGGAGCCTTTGTGTAAAACGAAGCCCAGGGCCACCAGCTTGATGCCCGCCTCGAAGCAGAAGGTCCCGATGAAGTACGGCTCCGTCTTCTCCTGTGGGGACAACGAGGTGGGAGCAGCAGGTCAGCACAGGACTATGACCTGTGGGTCCTTTAATTAAATGACATGTTGCATTTAGGGGGGTTTATTGGCAGGAATGGAATTGAATACAAAGTTGTTGTTTTTGTGTAGTAAAAATAAGACTTTGGGGGTATTCGTTAACTTAGAATGAGTCGTTTATATCTAATCCTCACAGATCTGTGATGTATCTACAGCAGAACAAACCAACACAGGCTCGAGATTTTCACGGCAGCCACCGTAGTTCTCCTCGGCACGCTTGGCACACCCAATCTGCAACGTCCGAGGCTAGATCACGCCAAAAAGGACACGCCAAAAAGGACACCCAAAAAGGTCATGCCAAAAAGGAAACGCCAAAAAGGACACGCCAAAAAGGACACGCAAAAAAAAAGGTCACGCCAAAAAGGACACGCCAAAACAACAAGGACACGCCAAAAAGGACACGCCAAAAAGGTCATGCCAAAAAGGTCACCACAAAAAGGTCATGCCAAAAAGGCTACCACAAAAAGGACACGCAAAAAAGGTCACACCAAAAAGGACACGCCAAAAAGATCATGCCAAAAAGGACACGCCAAAAAAGTCACGCCAAAAAGGACACGCCAAAACAAAAAGGACATGCTAAAAGGTCACGCCAAAACGGTCACGCCAAAAAGGACATGCCAAAACAAAAAGAACACGCCAAAAAGGTCACGCCAAAACATAAAGAACACGCAAAAAGGTCACGCCAAAAAGGACACGCTGGCCCTTTAAGTAAGTGGCAATACCACAATTAAAATGACTCCATTACAGGTAATAATCCCACAATCATGAGCATCATTTTTATTATAGTCTTTGTTATTGTTTTTTGGTTTTTATTGTTTTATGTTTGTTATTGTTTTATGTTTGTTATTGTTTTGTGTTTGTTATGGTTTTATATTTGTTATTGTTGTGTAAATTTGCTATATAGCTACAATCTGGTATACAGTGCATCAAATGGTGATATTTATGTTTTAACTGTACATGGTGCCTTTTAAATAAAGATAATAATAATACATATTGTCACGGTGGAGCTAATTTTAACAATTTCTAACATTTAAGTCTGCACCCTGAACGGAACGGGAGGTTCCGACCTCACTTTTGTGATTTCAAGTCACAAAAACAAGTTGATCTCCACGAACTCTCCGGTTTGTGAGGAAGACGAGCAACACGGACGTTGTCCTCACCAGTCTCTTGGCCATGGGGGTCTTATCCTCTCCGGGGAGGTGCTGCTCCAGGGCCAGGACCACGCAGTTGGCGGTGATGGTGGCCAGGATCATGTACTCAAAAGGTGTAAAGGCCACAAAGTTAAGGAAAAGCACTTTAACTTCAACACGAGGAGAAAAACTCAACACATAAAGACAAATGACAATAGACTGTGCATCATTACACAAACAGTTCAATAAAATCAGCATATTCTAGCAGCATATATTGAATAAATAATATTACAAATATTTATATATATATATATATTAAATATATTTATAAATATATATAAATAAAATAAAAATATATTTATATATATATTAAATATATTTATAAATACATAAAAATAAAATAAAAATATATTTATATATATATTAAATATATTTATAAATATATATTTTAAATATATAAATGTATATATTTATATATATATACAACGTTCTTTCTATATTCCAGTAATACTTTAAAGTGCATTTGTGCATGATTTAGTGCAAAGGAGAAGAAAAAAAAGAAGAAGAAAAAACCATAGATGGATGGATGATTACATGACAGATGAATTATGGTTAATATTCTCTGGTGTTGGAGGCAATCTGTTAAGAGAGAGTGTGCTGTATCCATGGCAACGTGCTTTTAAAAGTGTTTTTCCCGAAGAGGACAAAGAGGCCAGTGAGGGAGGGGGAAGTCATCTTGGCCGACCGGTCTGACGACACAACCCACGGCGAGCCGTCCCCATCCCTCCGCTCATCCCTCCTCTCATCCCTCCGCTCGTCCCTCCTCTCATCCCTCCTCTCATCCCTCCGCTCCTTTATTCTTTACATCTTTGTAAATCTTACCAAACAAGTCATAATTTGAAGATGTCGCCTCGTGATGAGCATTGTGTCAAGTCTTCTAACATTTTATAGACTAATAATGAACACATTTAACATTATCTGCTGAGGACGATATCAGAATTTGATGTTTTATTGAATGAAACGATGAATGTGTGAATGAATAACAAACAAATGTAATGAAAGCTGCTATTTTGCATTAAAGTACTTCAGGGCAGAATCGATTAGCCGATCAAGAGACGGATCGATCGACACATATCACCACCGATGTTGGCAATCAATTAACCAGAAAGCAAAAAGATATTTCTTGTGATTTGCTGCTTTTTTTGTTGTCTCATATGATCAATGTGATGATGTCACTTTGGGCTTCATGGGAAATTATAGTTGCAGCTTTAAAAGACTAAAACATTTATGTTATCTTTAAATATCACAAATGTGAAATAAATCTGTGAAATAAATCTTTCACAAGTGGACTCCTGCACACGCTCTAAAAGGGAACACGACTCCAGAAACTTGTTTCAGGACCGATTAGTCAGCTGCACCTGGACGTCAGAGCACATGGTGGCGTCTTGGTGTGACTCCAAATTCACAACTTGAGTGTTTTCTGTCGTTTTTTAAAGCTTCTTAAAGCTTTTCTAAGCTTCGAACCTTTCGAACTTTTCTCTATTTTCTCACGAATGATCTCCACCTCGGTGGATTTCTTGTCTCCCGTCTGAAACACCTGTCTCGGGCCCCGTGGATTCGGTCGTGTGCACATACGTGTGAACCGCCGTGCGCCAACACTCGCCTGTGCGTGGTGCGACTTTCAGTCCCCTGGAGTTCCCATGAGGCAGCTGCTCCTTCAGTGAAGTGCGGTCAGTGACTCACTGAGGGGGGGGGGCTCTGGGACCCACACTGACGGGTCCTCGTTGCTGCCATTGAAGACAGAAAATAGCTGAAGTGGGAAATACTTCATAGATCTCGCCCCCTCCGACTGCCCCCCAACCCCCCCCCCCCTATCTGACGCCTGCCCCAGAGATCCTCAGTGTTTAGCATCATTTAGGATGAAAAGCAAACAGGTAACGACGCCCCTCGTTTTAATTTTTTTTTTTCTAATGTGTTTTTCTGATCTTTTAAGCAGCTGTTTAATTTGGTTTCGTATAACAGTTGAACCATGGAACAGGGTGACATGGCGGCTTCGCTTTTCTTCTCCATTTGCTATGGCTGATATGTTTTTTGATAACCTTTTGAATTCAACAATATATTACTCCTCTGGTAAGAACTCACGAATAAGTGGTTGCAGTTTAATTTTCTGTCCATCCACTAATGTCCAAATCCAAATCAGGCCCGCAGTTATTTTGTCAAAGTTAAATTCTTAATGGAGTTTGATGGATTAGATAATTAACTAAAGCTTCACGGGTCTTTGTGCGGTATGCAAATGAACAGAAACCACTCTGGAAGGTGGAAGAAAACCCATAAAAGAAAACCTGGTGAGCAGTGATGTACAGAACACACGACTGCTGCAACTAATCACTATCTTCAGAAGGAATTTGTCTTATATTTTTTTATCTATCTAGAAAAAATGATCCACCCTCCTTTAAGGTGACATCTGAAAATATCTTGTTTATCTTGACCAACAGTCGTGAACCCAAAGAGATCCGTCGTCAAGGGATGTGCAGCAAAGAAAAGAAGAAGACCACAACCAGAGAATGTTGTATTTTCTTCCCTTTGTAAATGCCTCAAAGCGATTCAGAAATTATTAAAGCGATCGGCGGCTAATTTTCTAGCACAATCCTTGAACTTAACTCTCCTGCTGCAGAGACTTCGGTCTCCGCGGAGCAACAGACACCCCGGCTTCTTCTAAACTTGTGCCGGAACACACCCAATCTGATAAAACATCATTTTATCAAATGCGTATGAATCCCTTTTGCTTTTGCGCTCTCCTGAAGTCGAGGTCTCGCCCCGCGCGGTGACATGTGTGCGGCTTTCCCAGCCCACGATCCCAGTCCCGCTGGCCAGCTCTCTCCCACATCGCTCTGCCTCTGTGATACCGACAGTCGCTCTGCCTGGCCGGCTCCAGCCTTGACCGCTAGCCCTCACTCCCACACGCGGCACACAGAGCCTGCAGTTAGGTAACAGCGGGAGACTGGCACGCCGCACCGAAGGGGGGTGTAAGACAGGAGGAGCAGTGGGTAGATATGGCAACCGAGTGATGCTGTGGAGCGGATCGCGCTTTAGAAACGTCTAAATGTGGACGCCAGTTCTCAGGGAAACCAGCAAACTCAATTTAGTGAGCACGACAACATCAGAAATGTTTGGGCCTGTAATTGGTGACATGTGCATACGACTGTATACATATACATATATATATATATTTATATATATTGCATTCACGCCACATGAACTTGCCGCACCTGCCGGGGAAATTGTGTCCCTGGAAGTTCAGGAGAGAGAGAGATAGAGAAACCGCGCCGGTGATGACTAAGGTGGCATGAGATGGGCCTACATGCCCCCCCCAATGATCACCACATGCTAACTGTCGGTCTCCTGCCAACACATGGAGCACACGGACGAACAACATAGAGCAGAGGGTGCAACTCAGCTGCGCAGGGTCGTGAACTCATGCAGGATTTAACTAGAAGCTGGAGACCAATCACGCAGAAAAGCCACGCGATAAACAAAGAGGGTGCCAGGCGGGTCCCCGTGTGACAGGGTCGCTCGAGAATATGTACTTGTGTGACTTGTGAGTGGGAGTTGTAGTTTTACCGCTGCCTGTCGCTGTCCACGGTGCTGAACTCACAGCGCGCGCGTGCCCTCTCTAACACACTGCGGGGTTAAGATCTTTACGCGCGTTTCTCGCGGAAGGATATGGCCACTCGATGAACCGCCTCGCGGTCTTCCTGATGAAGTTGTCCTCTGCGAAGATGAAGAGCGACCTGTTGACGGTGAGGCAGTTCTGCCGGTGGGGGACGGGGTTGTACAGAGCCATGGTCCGGGCCCGCTGCGCCTTGGCTTGCCTTATGGACGCGGTGAGCCCCGCCGCCTCCGCCGCCGCTTCGTCCGCCGCCGCGTCCTGTCCTTCCCCGCCGCCGCGCTCCAAGTCCCCCGCATCTCCAGAGTCCACCGTGCTGGGCGCGGACTCGTCTCCAAAACGAGCCATTCTGCAAAAAAAAGAAGAAGAAAAAAAAGATGAGGAAGACCACCGACTGAAGATATAGTTCTCGCGACGGGAAGACTTATAGTAAAGAAAAAGAATGAGGAGTGAAGATATACGCAGGAGAGAAAAAGCATCCACCTTTAATCCGGTGACAGCTTTTCGAGCGCCAAGATTCCCCAAAAGTTGCAGATGCCTCACTCCATATCCACGAGAAGAAAAACACGGATTATATTATTCAGTCGGCTAATATTTTAGGTGGGAAAAATCATCCATGTACTTCGCGAGGAATCAGGTGAACACGCTGCACAGCCTCGTCATCTCTGTTGCGCGGCGCGTTGCGATCAGCTGTGGGCAACTTTTAAGGCGCGTCTCTCTAAACTCTGCAGCGGAGGGAGGGAGAAGAGGAAGAAAAACAGATCCACCGACTGAATACCTATCGATTTTCTATCAACATCTCTTTTGGGGATCTGACGACGCGGCAGCTGCGTGATCCTCATCAGAGAGAGAGAGGTATCCAAAAGTCTTGGCAAACTTTACGCATCTTCTCGACCCGTAAACGCGACAACAGCTGGAAGATCTCACGCGACAGGAAGCAGATTCTTTGAATGAGAACAAGAAAAAAAGAAAAGCAGAAAAGTGCACACGAAGTTATTTCTTCTAATCTTCAGGTCATCTCTCAGTCACCTTGCTGGAAAATGAGTTTACGCAGCCACGAGCGCATAAGCACCACGCAGGCCCCTCCCACTGTGATATTTCATGATGGAGATCAAAAAGTTAAAAAAATGCATCTGAATGAAAGCTGGTATAGAGAAGGAGGGACATATATTGTGTAACCATAGCAATTAGAGTTAGCTGAGGATGAACAAAAAAATAGTTCCCCCCCAAAAATAGAGTTTATATGCAGCAGGCTGTGTGGGTATTAACAACAATTATGTAAATATGTTAGTGGGTGCAGGAAGGAGAAAAGAGTGTTAAAAGATGTGTGATAAGGAGAGACAATGCACAGATAAAGACACCGAGTGTGTGCATGGGGGATACATGACCTGAATGCAGAGCGGGGCCGACACATCTGACATCAGCGTGGTCATATTTTCATTAATAGAGACTTTACGATTAGAATTTTTTTTTTTTAACTGGGCCATTGTGCTAATATTGGAGTAAAAGTCAGGAGTAAAAATAGAGCGTGAAATAGAACGAAGGGCTGCTCCCTTTTTTGAGGGAGCAGGGAAAATAACATGGGATTTTTTTGGAGGGGGGGGGGGGCGACGCTCATTGAGCAACGGGGCTCTCTCGCTCCATCTGCTGCTCTCCTCCCTTCCCCGCCGGTTCGCCTGAAGATGACCACTTCAGCCCCCGCGGCCGCGCTATTATCCAATCGTGGCTGAAGCACGTCAAATAAACGCAGGAACAAAAAATAGAAAAAAAAAAAAAATCAAGTGATGGATATCCTTCAGGTCCAGAGCTCGGGGAGAGGAAGGAATACAACACATTGATTTCACAGGATCTATGAATACGAGCTCCAGAAACTCTCTCTTCCTAATCTTCACCAAAAGGCCCGCTGACCTGTGGAGGGGTGACCGTGTCTCTGCAGCATATATCTTTCACTTTTTTTTTTTTTTTTTTACAAACAAAATGTTACATAAGCATTCATCACTGAATGACAATTACGAAATATAAATAATCGTCGACTTGTTTGTGAACCGACGGCAAATATGTGTCCATCTTTGCAAACAGTAAACATCTCTCTGTGTGTGTGTGTGTGCGTGCGCGTGTCTCTCGCTTTCCTGTTGCCGTTGTTTCCATAGCGACATAGCTCTCTTGAATTCCTGCGCCGTTCGTTCTTTTCATTTCTGCCAACAAAAGCCACGTCGCACAATGGAGCAACCTCTTCCTACAGACATCATGCACTTTCTCCCCTACGCACACACACACTCACACACTCACACTCTCACACACACACACACACACACCTCCTCCATCAGGGTCACTGATAACAGGGAGCAGCCTCCTGCCTGTGCGGCTCCTGTATCTCTGGGAGGGCCTGGCTCTTGTTTCTTTACTCACAGGCTTCTAAAAATAGCCGTGTGAACTGCTCCCGGATCAAAGCAGAAGAAGCTCATATCAATTTGACCCAAAGTTTGCACACAAATAATTTATTGGGGAAGAAAGGGCTCCATTTGAGCTGATTAAGGGGGTGAATTTGGGCCTTTTGGCGCCATGTGGAAGACGGCTGAGGCTGCAGGTGACGTGCACCACGAGTTCAAACGTTAATGGGCTTGACTTTGCGCCGCAACTCTGAAGAAGAGCGTTTATATAATTGCAGACGGGCTTTTTTTTTTCATCCAGCGCCGACCGGAGTAGTTTTTTTTAGCATTTTTATTTTTCTCGCTGTCGCCTAGCAACAGACATCCCCTATATACCGAGTTGTGTTATATATTCGACCGATAACCGCCACTTATATCCTCAACCCCGCGCACAGATTACCTTGAAACGTATTTACATTATTGTTACGCAATCTGAGAACTCTGCAGATGAACACCTGAAAATAACTGAGTAACAACTAAAAACTTTTCTCAAAAGTCATATTATGCAGGAATTCAATATCACAGATTTGAAAAGTTCTTCAAATTTGATCTGATAATTCTTCAAAAAGTCATCAATATATTCAGTGTCAAAATTCAGCAGCTGAGCCCTGAAGGCATCGTCTGCTGGTTCCCCGCCGCTCCTCTTCTTTGATTCCCTAGCATCCCCTAATGGACAAATAACCACAACACATGTACAGCGGCGCTCTCATATTAATGTTCAGCTGTAGCTGCTCATGCATTCAACACTTAGTTAAACTAAATATATTTTAAAAAATGCCAATGGAGTACCACTTTACACCCGAGTGGTGGGAAACGGATCATCAGAGCGAGTTCAAAAGGTCACGTGCGAGCACCCTTTAGCTCCGCCCATTGACAACGCCATGCAGCGAGTGAGATTACGGCAAACACACAATGTGAAAATACAGACGACAAACATCAATCCGACGGGCGTGAAGCAGCGGGAACTGATTTGGTGAATCACTGGTGGAACAAAGGAAGCGGCACATATGTGTATATATCGCTCCTATGGAGCGCCATCTGAACAGCGCTTTGTAACCTAGCAACGAAAACCACAATAACAAGGCGTCACACTTCATCCGGTGGTCGCCCGAACACTCGAACCCCGAGTAGCACCGAGAGAGCGGGTTCGTAGCTCTCGTGTGTGTGTGATGCGAGGGGGGGGGGGGTCACATTATTCCACTCGTCAACAATTGGAGGAGATGGAAAAACAACAACAACAACATTTAGCAGTAGGTCCACAAAGGAAAGGAAGGAAGGAGATGACGAGGAAGCAGAGGACGTAAAACGATGCAGGTTTCAGGTCCTTTTCGTCGTCTTTTTTCGTGTTGGGCTGTGCAGAAAACACACGGAACGCGTTTGTCAAGCCGAGACACACGAAACAAAGTAAACACATCACTTCCACCTTTAAATCCTTAAATCCTCGTCAAGATGGCGTCGACCACTCGGGGATAAAACGCAGCGGACAAACTATCTGGATCGGCGGTTTGTTGCATCCGAGTGGACTTGATATATTCTCTCTCCGTTTGCTCTTAAGAACAATACACGTGTGTGTGTGTGTGTGTGTGTGTGTAACTAAAAGCTCAAACTTCTTCACTACCCACTCGGTCCCTTCAGATCTGAGTGACTTCCTGCTCACTGCCAGCTCAGCTTTGGGCCTTTCATGTAATAATCACACTCAAGTCAAGTTATATAAGCCGTGTGAGTTGAGTTGACTCTTCTACATTACATGTGTGTGTGTCATTACTTTTATTGCTAAGTTAAACTTACATTAAGTGGAAAAAGCTGAAAAGATTTCATATTTACAGCAACACTGGCTTCCATTCAGAGTTGTTTTCTGGCCACTTGCAGAATATAAGTCCATCATTAGCTCTCCCCTGAGCTCGGATTTGGTCTCTTCCGACCCCCCCCTGAGGGAAATGTTTGGTTCTTCCGCTGCACAAAGCTCCGTTAAACTCACCGCAGTCGCCTCCTTGGTGCGACGGTGTAACTATCATTACTAATAGTGTGATGTCTGCACAGGCTCCGCCCTCTACTGGACTATATGGGAGTGCAGTGGGTGAAGAAGCCCCATGACTGCATTATGAGACAGACCCCACCACACAGATCCTCACCGGCTGAAGGTCAGAGGTGTGTGTGTGTGTGTGTGTGGGGGGGGGGGGGGGGGTCCCATTATCTCAGGTAAATGCAACAGGACAGGGTAGAGCCAAGGCCGTGACCCTTGGGGGGGGGGGGGGGTCGAGCACCTTGCACACCCCCTTCCCCTGGTCATCAAGGAGCATGGGAACATGTCGGCGTTTTGGGGTTATGACCCTCTGACCCGTAGAGTCCAGTTGAGGGCGGAGCCTGTGTGTCCAGGACGATGAGCGCTCTGAGAGCCAATCAAAAAGCAGTGAAGCTGTGAGAACCAAAACAATGAGCTTGAGGATGTCAGAAAAAAGTTGTGTGATAAATCTCAACATTCATGAAAAAAAAAAGGTGATGCAGTAAAGTCACGCGTTGAGTTGCGTTCTGACTCGGCTTCAGCGTGCCACACTTTCACAGGTCAGTTTCACGACAGACGGCTTTTGGCGCACCGTGGCAGAGAGAGAGAGAGAGAGAGAGAAAGAACAGGTGCAATTAATAACAATAACCAAATTGGGACACTTGGATGGAGCAGAGCGATCATTAATATTAATTCTCCCCGTGCGTCTCCGGTAGTCAAAGTGTCTGCGATGAAAAAGGACGAGCGACTGAACGATTGGAATCAAAGATCCCGTTTCTGTGACTGCACGGCGCCGTCACTCAAGTGGAAGATGTCGTTATTTGGCCCTTGACCTTGAGCGTGTTCCGTCACCTTTATCCTTCATCTCATCTCAGCACGTGCACTTTGAGGAGGAAACGCTGCCTTCAGAAAACTCGTTCATACTCACTCCCACTCCTTCCTGCGGGCCTGCGGCGTGCTCTGGATTTTGTGCGCCTGGTGAGCCATGATGATGTCTTTCTGCTCCACGAGTCCGCCGCGCCGCCGCTGCACGCCGTGGGGGCTCGGCGACCCCGAGCCCTGGTCGGACGAGGCCTCGTCGTCGCCGCGGGGCACGTCGAAGCTGGCGGCTCGGGGGGGCAGCCCCGCGTACTCCGGCTGGGCGTGGGGCACTTGCAGGGAGCTGGAGCGGGACGCCTGCGCCAGGCCCTGGCGGGGGGCGGAGCTTGGCTTCCTCCAGGCCTCAGGCTCCGGGAGGGACAGGGAGGACTGGACCTGCGTGCTTCCGCCCGGACCCGAGCCGGATGGCGAGCGGAGGCCCGGCGCGAGGGAGCGGGACTGGTCTGAACCGGTGAGCATCTCTACTGAGGGCGGCGGGCGCCGGTTCCGCCATGACGCTGCACAGGAGACACAGTGGAAGGAGAAGAGAAACACGTGAGACACTCCACATCCTGGCCGGCTATTTATATCCCCGACAGAAGCTCGGCTCGAGGGACTGCAGCGTCTGCCACGTCGGTCCAGATTGAGAGATCTCCAGCAGCCTGTCCTGCAGGACGGATCCCACATGGCGCCCATGCGCACCTGCCTCGGAGAACCGAGGATAGGATTTTTTATTTTTTTCCCGCTGACTGAGGCAAGTGTTACGATTAATTGATGGTAAATCAACCGAGTGCGGCTTGATTTCAGGACGAATGCAAACATGTGACGGTGTACTTTGTTTTCTAAAAGCATCACGTCTTGAGGACGAGGAGGAGAGGAACACACGTTCGGAGAGCAGCAGCCGAAATAAAGACCGACGGGATAATCGAACAATTGTGCAAGTGGAATGAGATTGTGTGGAGAAATTGGGTCAGAGAGGAGGGATTTCATCTTGCCTTGTGTGTGTGTGTGTGTGTGTGTGTGTGTGTGTAATGGAGACAGAGAAATAGGAGGGAGGTGAGGTGGCGAGGCTGGAAAACATGCAAGCAGACAGAGAGAGAGAGAGAGAGAGAGAGAGAGAGAGAGAGAGAGAGAGAGAGAGAGGGAGAGCTGAGGCAAAAGGCTCTGTGACTCACACACCACCAGCACCACCAGCAGCAGCACCAGCGGGGCTCCTCAGACATGAACTGGCCTCAGTGTGAGTTGAGCTCTCGCTCCCGAAATGCAGCGCGGCGCACTAAAAAGCCCGAAGCGGCGACGAGGTCAGCGCGCGCATTTACGCGGATGGCTGGAAGGCAAAGCGCGATGCTGCTGATGGGCGGGCCGCACACACACAGAATCACACACACTCACACACACACACACACAGAATCACACACACTCACACACACACACACACGCACCCCGTGTCGTTAAATCCCGTGCATCAAACGGGCACATCTTCAGAAGGCAGCATGGTGCGACACACTAGGAGGGTTTACGACATCTGGGTCACGGAGACGAACATACATGGATCTCCGTGGCGGTGAGCGCGTCGCTGCACTGTGTCAATACACAAGACAACAACACACAAGACAACAACACACAAGACAACAACACACAAGACAACAATTACTGCTGCAGGTCCACTGTGCACCGCTCTTTTTATTACACATTAAGATTCCTCTGATTTCCTCTCATTAGTGGAGCCCACACACAACCGGCAGCCCCCACCTCTTGCAATTTGTCCACGTCAGCTGCAGGTCTGCAATCTTTTTTTCTTTTCTTTAAAAAAAAGATATACATAGATTACCCTGTTAACAGGTATTGCTAATTGGGAAGCTGCTTCTTTCGGTTGAAGTGTTTAGAGCAGAAAGCAGCAGCAGTCATAACAAGTAAACAAATAGACGAAGAAGAGGCTCAGGAATAATTTTTAAAAATGTAAAAAAGGAGAGGGTGAACGCAGCGCGCGCGACAGGAAAACATGTCAATAAAGTAATGCCTGGATTTGAAGGCTTTTCTTTTTTTCATTTATTCTCTCTCTTTTTGTCTTTTTGGTTACCTTGAGGTGACACGCGCGCTCCTTCATCGTCACAGAGCCCCGGTTCAGGTGGATCCTTAGATATTCAGAACCGGTCCGAGTTCAGAGGTTCGGAGGCTCGGAGGGATGCTTTCTGGAGGATGTTCTGAGGACGGATTCCCGGAGCGCTGATCGCGGCTTGTCGGCGGCTATAAATAGCGCGTGGTGGCCGGCGGCCATGGGGAGCGCGGCTTCGTGTGGACGTCAACAGGAGCGCGCGGCGTGGAGACGGTAGACGGTCCCCTGCGCTCACCTTCACGCCGCGGAGCCGCGGCGACGTGACTCACTCACACGCGGGGGGCACATGTGGCTCCAAACTTCCGCCGAGAGAAAAAGAAAAAAGAGTTCACCTGGGGGGAAAAAAGGTGGACACTTCCAGGAGGAGTTCTCTTCTTTGGGTGTGTTTCTTTTGGAGAGAGAGAGGGACAGAGAGAGAGAGAGAGAGAGAGAGAGAGCGCAACAGGTTGGAGACGCAGGGGCTGGTTCAGATGTTCTTACCACTAGATGGTGGACTACAGCCGCACACCTGAGTGAGGAAGTGCATCGATATCAAAGGTATGAAGAACAGTTGTTGTTGTTGTTGTTGTTGTTGTTTTTTCGTATTAACCTGCATCCAAGTGTCACTCTTCCTTGCAGGTGTTTCTGTAAATACAGGTGTTCGTCGAACAGAACATAAACACTAGTTTGTGTGTTCATGGCCCATTATTGTCGCTAACATGTCATTTATGCATTTTAAATTAATCAGTTGGAGAAGCTAAGATGGTTATATGGATCCAAATCACATTGCATTTTCCCCAGGAACGTAGGACATTATTATGATTCTATATGAAATAAAGTATATTAAACTAACATCAAAACCAATTAAAGAAAGTAAATAAATGAACCTGATCAGTAGTTTCCTCTTTAAGGACTACAACATCAACATCAAGGTAGTGGGCCTTGAGTTAAGATCCCGCCCCCCCTCATGTTTAATATATTTTGTTATATTCAAACCTAATGTGTCAAATGAAAAAAAAACTCAACATAAAGAAAGTAGAACTCAGAATGTAACAAGATCACAAAAGTACACAAATGGCTTGTTTGACTGTAGTGGAAATTTATTTGTAACGATTCTATTTTAGAAGACTTTGTGTCTCTTAAGTTTGTCACAATTAATTTTTATATATATATACATTTATATTAAATATATATATTTATAAATATATAAATAAATATATTCAATATATATAAATGTATATATATAAATGTATATATATATATACATAAAATAAAAATATATTTATATATTAAATAAATATATATATTTAATGTATATATAAATGTATTTTTATTTCATACTTATATTTCCTATATATATATAAATGTATATATTTATATATATAAATGTATATATTTATATATGAAATATATATATATATATAAATATAATGAATAAAACGATTTAGTCTAGCTCCGTATAGACGAAAGAAAGATTTAGTCAGTACCAAATACAATATTCTCATCTATTTATATTTATGGTATACAAAAAGTTTTAAAAGTCTCTTACAAAGTATTTTGGTCACGATATTTGTCGTTTTATAAAACCTCCCGGGCCTCCAGTGTGTGACTGGACTGAACTCTGAAACTAGAGCCAAGGACAGAGGATAACTTTGTCTCTGATTAAAACGGAGCCACGATGGTCCCTGTCCTTAATTAAAAAGGTCAGCCGTGTTCACATGAACCAATCCCGTTATTCCCCGAGCCGAGGAGGCGCGGTGGGACGGAGCTGCAGAAACCATCTGCTGCCGCCAGCGCTGGAGGGGAGACCACGACTTCACATTCAAACTGGCTTTCCAAGTCTTGAGAAACGCCAAGGGCATATAGAGGTGACAAGGACACAACTTTTTATTAACACTTACCTAAAGTTCAATACTCACATTGAGGAAAAGTGTTCTTGGATTGCAAGTTTTTCTTAAATGTCATGTTTAAATATGCAAATGACCACTGTTGTTATGACATATGTGCTAATTTGAAGATATTCGCAAAGTGGATTTTGGATTTCACAACACAAATCAGAGAAATACTGTCAACAGCCATAAAAAGTTAATTGTTCCACCATGTTTATAGGAGCACAATGTTCTGGAGATCAGTGAATGTGAATGTAGAGGAAGGAAAGTGGAGATTTATGGCCCTTTAAATATATGCATTGTAAAATCACTTCAGGTGAATAGAGCCAAACATTTGAACTCAGATATATCATCGTGAAACTCCTCCAGTTCATTATTAAACCAAGCGCTAATATTTTACTATTACAAGATTTCTTACATGTTTAAAATATGCAAATGAGTCATTACTTAATAACTTTTGGTGAATTTAGACAAAGTAGTCAAATAAACACCTAAAAGTGTGTTGTGGAGGTTTTCCTCCTGCTATAGCGTGAAAGACGACATCATTTCCCCTTCAATCAAGTTTATTATTATTCTTTAATTGCCGATTCCCCTCAAACTCGACTCGGACGTCTCCGTCAGCGGGGGTCTCGGAGACCACCGGAGGGTCTCCTGGCGTCCCGCTGGCCACGTTGTGTGAACTCGATATGGACTCATGTAATCTCGGCGAGGAAATAATTGCCGTCTTATCCTCCGGGCATGCGGCCAAGTGGAGGCGTGACGTGGAGACGCCGAGCAGAGGAGAAAAAAAGACATTAGAAGAATAAACCATCAGGCGTGTGTGAGTGTGTGTGTGTGTGTGTGTGTGTGAGGGGAAGAGCATGCTGTTTGGTGCATTAGACAGTTGGTAGTAAATGGTTGGTAAATCCTATATCTGGTCTGGCATGAGGGGGCCGGCCTGAGGGGGAACATCAGGTTCCCTTCATCGGCTGGCCGCTTCACGTTTTACAGACTCCCTCTGGGTTTAATGCCGCGCTTTCTTTTAATCTTAAACTCAAGATTTATTAGCGTTATAATCCTCTTTTTACGGGCGCGTGGAGACGAGACACAACGCGACCGGAGTGGGAGTCTCAAGTATGAAAACCGGCTCTGGTTTGTAAAACGCTGAGCAAGCAGAAAAAATTGGGAAATTTTCCCGCTCAAAAGAACCGTTGAGGGACCGAGTGTTCAAAAACTCCAAATTAATAATAAATTCCTCGAGTTACGACGCGGGTCCCGACGTTCCTCCGTGTTCAGCGGCTCTCGAGCGTTTGGGTCGCGACACATTCAAATGAAAAGCAATTCCTACTCGAGCGGTGAACAGTTCAACCGAAAGAAGGATTCCGTGTCTTTGGGTTTTTATTTCTTTACATTTTGAGGCAGAAAACTATTTCAAGAAAATGAATTTTAAAAAAAAATGGATGCCAGAAATACGTTTTTCCTTTGTCACGAGTCCATCTCTCTAAAACGGGGCGTCAAACTGTTTTTCACTGTGGGCCGCATTAGCATCATGGCCGCCTTCTTAAAGGGCCGGAAACACTTTGTAAACTCCTCAAACATATTGTTAAATAACTCTCTTTGCATCTGATTATTGGAGTGTAGAAATATTGTACATAATAATAATAATGTCTCTAATATTACAACATGAATCCATTTAATTTGAAACCTTCAAAATAAAAGCACGGGAAATATTTCTTCAATTTCTTTAAGAAAAGGGGATCACGTGTCTTTCAAGCCGTCAGGGGCCTCATACAATGATGCGGCGGTCCGGATTTGGCCTGTGCACACCTGTGCTCTAAAATGTCAAAGAAGTGAAGAAAGAAAAAAAGTGTTTGTTTTTGTAATCATCAAGAGTCAATTTATTTTCATATTTTAAAATGCAAAGGACATAACAGGATTTGAGAATAAATCCAAGGTTGAGTGCACAAAAATGTTTCACTGCAAGCGATTATGTACAAGAATGAAATCAACAAGTCTTTACAGGCTCCAACAGGTACTGCATCGATATTTAGAGTCGACTTTTTCAACCTAATAACGTAAATAACGGAGACTAGACTGGACTTAGATTCATTTGATACTTTTTTTTCTTCTTTTTTTTTTCTTTAAACACAGCACATTGATTAATTTACATAAGAATGAACTTTGTTTGCTGGATTTAAAAGTCCACTTTTAGTGCATTGAGGACCGTCGTATGCTCGTCGGCTTCTCACGCATTACAGGTCTGAACGCCCCGTCCGGGGCGACGCCCCCGCGGCCTCACAAACCGGCCGGTTGGCGTTCGCTCGTAAAAAGGCGGACGGCGTTCTCTCCGTCCGTTTACCCGAACGCGCCGGCCCATAAACACGCCGGCGAGCTGTCGCAATTTGATTGTACCGCCGTGGTTTTTAACTAATGTGAACGTCAGTGCGTCGGATAGAAGAATCAAAACGGTTCAACTTTAATTTGTTTTCGCTTTTCGCAGCACAAAGAAAAGTCGCCGCAAACATTTGGTAAGATTAGTATATTTTTTTCTTTCCTCGTCACGTTTTACAGAAACGCGACTTCAGTCTGGGTTTAAATTATTAAGACAATTAGTTAAAGAAATTAGGGCTGGGGGCCACGGACCAGTGCGTCTTTTTTACAAAATCCTCCTGGTTGTGTTGGGACCACGTCTACAACAGGCCCAGTTAACATGTAGTTGTTGTTGTTGTTGTTGTTGTTGTGGATTTGACCCCATTTAGACGCACAAGTTCAACAAAACAGTTGCGTAACGATCCGACGGCGGGATGAGAGGCCCGGAGGACGAGAGCTACGACGAAGAATATTTATACACTGCGATCGTCGCGGCTGACGGAGCTCGCCCGGCCCCGCTCCGGCCGATCGCCGTTTTTTTTCTTTTCTGTCCGTGACACGACGGCGCGTTTCCATGGCGACGCGCCTCTTACTGAATACGAGACAACGGATGTGAAAGCTATAATTCGGTTCAACACTATGCGTGCGAGAGAAGAGAAGCCAAAAAACACGTAGTCGGCTTTAAAAAATCAAATCAAAACATGAAAACCGACCATTTCGCAGAACACGGATGACTTTAAATACATGAGTTACGCAATTCTTCCTCTTCTTCTTCTTTTTTTCTTTGCTTTTTCAAACCTTCAGCAGGGAATAACGAAAGTGCTCTGGTCAAACCTGTAAAAATATAATTTATACACCCCCCCCCTGTCGTCGTCGTCTCGACTCGGAGGGTTTGTCACAAAAGAAGCCGCGTGGCCTCGTGTTGGGCTCACCGGTCCTCCTCCCACTCCCTCTGCCGCTTGTTGCCGCCCCGCGGACGGATTAATTGTCATTTGTTGAAGGGCAGGCAGGCCGGCAGGATGACGGTGGAGCAGGCCGGGCCGGCTAAGGGCTCGGCCACCTCGCCCTCCAACTCTGTCCATGTCCCTTTCTCTGGGCTGTAGCAGATGGTAGAAGACTTATAGGCGCCCTGGAGGGGGAGAAGAAACACACAGATGCAATCAAGTCGAGGGATGATTTGAAAGATCACGTCGGGTGATTTTCTACACTCGTGCGGTGAACGGACCATTTCTAAGAAGTCTGTGCCGACGCGTGGAGATGGAGATGAGGCTCTGTGCAACACTGCGGTCCAAAGAACTATTAAAAACCTGACACTTCCTTCAGCACCATGACATCCCACTGTGCCCGGCGGACATATAGGATGCTGCTGCCAGTGAAAGACGGCAGTGAGCCGAATGTGTTCATCCATGTCAATAAATCCTCTAGTTATTCTAGTTGGATTGGATGAGATAAAGAACTATACACAGGGTTCATACACATGCTGACCGATGGATTTAAAAGGACTTCAAACCAAATTTCCATGACCTGACATCAAGTGAAATCTTGGTGTATACGCGAGTATAAACCTTAAATGAGACAAAGGTTTGGGATCACCCAGACAATTTCGTGTCTTCCATAAAAAATCACACTTTTATTTATCAAATTAATATAAAATGTAGTCAAGACATTGACAAGGTTAGAAATAATGATTAATATTTGAAGTATTAATTTTGTTCTTCAAACTTCAAGCTCAAAGGAAGGCCAGTTGTATCGCTTATATCACCAGCATAACTGTTTTCAGCTGTGCTAACATAATTGCACAAGGGTTTTCTAATCATACATTAGTCTTCTAAGGCGATTAGCAAACACAATGTACCATTAGAACACTGGAGTGATAGTTGATGGAAATGGGCCTCTATACACCTGTGGAGATATTTCATTAGAAACCAGACGTTTCCACCTAGAATAGTCATTTACCACATTAACAATGTAGTGTGTATTTTTGATTAATGTTATCTTTATTGAAAAAACAGTGCTTTTCTTTGAAAACGAAAGACATTTCTAAGTGACCCCAAACTTTTGAACGGTAGTGTATATAAATGTGTATTCTTTTAATCAAACTGTGTAAATGAACATATGTATATAACAAATTTCCATAACTTTCCAAAACTTTCGGGATTTTTCTAGGCCTGGAAATAACTATTTTTATATTCAGGTTTTCCATGACCGTACGAGCCCTGCTTTTGGTCAAAAGTATTTAAAATACTTCAGTTTGACTAGAGAGATAATGTTTATTGTTTTAATCAAACTGTGTAAATGAATATTAATATGAATAATATGTGTAAACTGGGTTGTGTTGACTTGAGTCTTAGTTTTGGTTTTATTCATGCTGTGATTTTGTTGTTGTTGTTGTTTTTATATTGTCTGTCACTGTTTTATGTTGAAACTTTGTGTAATGTGCTACTGCTGCTGTCTTGGCCAGGACACTCTTGTAAAGGAGATTTTTAATCTCAATGAGGCATTTCCTGGTTAAATAAATTTAAAATTAAAAAATTAAAAAAGAAAAAATATAACAAATTTTCATGACTTTTCCAAAACTTTTTGGGATTACATTTTTTTTAAAGGTATTTTTACAGGCCTGGAATTAACTTTTTTTAGAATCCTGTGTATATAAAGTATATATTCCTGACCCATGACGCATTCAGGGTCGGTCAACAAAAACATAAAGCGTTGCCGTCGGTACCCAGTCAGCCCGAAATGAAAAGGAGGCGTCGGGGCGTACCATGCTCCAGCTGTAGCCCCCCACCAGGAAGATGTTGTCGCCGAACACGGTGCAGCCCGGCCCGCTGCGGCCCTCCAGGATGGGCGTCTGCAGGATGTTCCACTGGTCGGCCTTCGGGTCGTAGCACTCCACCAACATCACGTCTAGATGGGAGAAACCTACGTGAGAGACGGAGAGACGCATCTTAAAACCCGATGGCGGCGCTCCTCTGTCTCACATGGAAAGGTGAAGCAGAAGGGTTACAGAAATAAGTCAATAAACTGCTTGTTGTTTTAAAAAAGGCTGCTGAAAACAGCGTGAACCCGCCGTATATTCACGCTCTTCGTGAGCTGGGTGTGAAACGGTGGCAGAAATTTGAGCTTCTACATTTAAAAAAATCTAACGAGTTAGTTGAAAAACGGCATTTCAAAAGAAACTCGGGTTTCATTCATTCCCATTCAAATCGCCGACATTTGTTTTTTGCCGCTGGAATAGAAACGCACAATAGCGCCATTGTAATCCGGCTTGTTTTGTACATATTGTACCTTGAATGCAGCATGAAAAGGTTTCATAAGAGAGGTCGCGCGGCGCGATAAAGGTCGTCGGCCGCTCGTAACGGCGGCGTCTCTTTCGCTCTTCTCTTTCGGGGGGGGGTGAACTAAAACAAAAACAAAAAGAGAGAGTCGATCTCGACCTCTCGTCCGAAGCGCTCGAGTGCTTTACCTTTCAAATGGTTCCCGCCGATGGCGTACAGGCGGTCGTTCATCCCGGCCAGGGCGTGAATGGCGCGCTTTGTGTTCATGTCCTGTTTGCGCACCCACACGTCCATTACGGGGTCGTAGCAGTAGAGCCACGACACGTACTCTCCGTTGTGAACGCCTCCTGCAGCGGGGGGGGGGGGGGGGGACACACAGCCGCCGCTTCAATGGCGATGTCGAGAGCACGCCGGAGAGGTCAGAGAGCTCCGTGGATACGCTCGGCCAATGAGAACGCGAGAGAGAGAGAAAGAAAGAAACATCCGGAAACCTTTAAACCCGTCAAACGGCTTCATGCAGCCGGCAGGAAGCTGAACCCCCCCCCCCCCCCTCCTCCTCCTCTTTTAGACTCGTATGTCTGACTGTTACTACAATACATAGTTAATTTAATCAATGATTCATCATTTATATGTTGTCTAAATGTTCTTTGTCGTTAGCTGTTTTGCACTTCATTACTGTTATTATTACTACAATCACTTTATGTTGGAGAGAGAGAAACTTTTGATCTTTGCACAAATGGAAGAAGTGACAATAAAGACGACTTTTACTCTCTGCGACGGGGTTTACGTTCTAAAAGCGTCCCGGTTTATTTCCGCGTGCCCGCCGATTGACGTCAGCTGACGGGAAGTAAACATGGGCCCCCGAGCTGTTGCCTGGCAACGCAATTCTGTTGAGAATAAAAAAAAGGAGCGCTTCAGACGGAGGGGGGGGCACAGAGAAGAATAAAGAAGATTAAAGCGTGTGAACATCATGTCGGATCCTTTAGAGAGGACTCACATACTCGATATACTGTAAAAACATCTTAAACGTAGAAATGACCGATTCATAATTATAGATGTATTTATTTACTTTTAATCCCTCATTGTATCGCCGGCTGTTGTTTGAAACTAATTATAGATCTCAGTGTTTTCCAACAGGCTCGAGGTCGGTGCCTTTGTTCCCTTTCTTCTGGCTTCATAACGTAATAACTAGCGCGGTGTATAATAAAGCCCAATAGTCACATAAAAGCCACTGATGATTCAGCGAGAGCTCGGGGAAGAGGAGGATTTGGATTTACGACATTCTGCGTTGGTGTGAATATTTGATTGATTTTTTTTTTTTTAAGTCGCCAGAACAAAAGATATCGTTACAGATTTCAGAAGAACCGGAAGTATCGGATGCGAGTTATATTGAAGTTGCATTGAGCTGGTTTTAAAACATCTGGATTTGAAAGATGGAACCCAGAGTCTGTCGCCAAACTGTCGCCGGTCGAGTTGCATTGTGGGTAGTGTAGGCGTCAGGTTTTAACGAAGAAGAACGCGGGGTTATAAGAGACGATAACTGCGTGGGCTTTTCTGTCCGCTGTGAGTCCGACGCCGTGTTTTGGTGCCTTGCTAAATGTTATAGAAACCCTTTAACACAATATTATTGCATTTGGTGCTTTTGTCTTTTGTTTTTATTTTACGTGTATACATTTTAAAAGATTATATATAAATGTATATATACATTTTTAACCCTCCTGTTGCCTTAGGGTCAATTTGACCCCATTCAATGTTTAACCCTCCTGTTACCTTTATATTTACTGACATATTTTACCCTCGGGGTCAATTTGACCCCAGCAATTAAAACCTCCAGATAATTATTAGAATTAACATTGTTTTCCAGGTTTAAGTGTGAGGTACTTTATGTTTGTTTGTTGACTACCTAAATAGCCCTTTAAATATATAAAAAAGTTGATATTTCTTATATGTTTGACACAGTGAAAAACAGCCTGGGGTCAAATTGACCCCAAAGAACACTGACATTAAACATTGAATGGGGTCAAATTGACCCGAAAGGTAACAGGAGGGTTAAAAGGAAAAGAAAAAATGCTGTGTTTTTTATGTTCAATTCAATTCCGTTCAGTTTATTTTATATAGCCAAATTAGCCTCAGAGGGCTTTACAGTCTGTACACAGAGGACATCTGTCCCAGGACCTCACATCTAATCAGGAAAAACACTCCAAAAATAGAAAACCCTTTATGTAGCGGCGAAATAAGAACTTCTTGACAGGGTTAAACGGGTTTCTCAAGACAAGAAGTCGGGTTCCCTCCTGACCTGATATGTAGATCTTGCCGTTGTGCACGGATCCTGCGTGAGCGGCCAGCGGCTGCGGCAGAGACGACAGGTAGTTCCACTCGTTGGTCTCCAGGTTGTAGCACTCCACGCTGGAGAGGTAGCCGGTCTCGTTTCTGCCGCCGATCACGTACAGCAGCTTATCCATGCGGCAGGCGAAGAAACTGGCTCTCCTGAGGAAGGAGTCAGACGGACGACATCATTAAAACCGGCAAAGACCGGATTCATTGTAGGATCTGCCACCGATTTGTGCATCGGGAGATTATCAGTTCATTTCTTAAATGTGGGAGTCGCATGCTTACAGGCATACAGGGTGGACTTGCTTTATACAAATAAAACAATTCTATCATTTATAGTGATATACACTACCGTTCAAAAGTTTGGGGTCACCCACCCAGACAATTTCATGTTTTCCATGAAAATGCACTTTTATTTATCAAATGAATTGAAAAATGAATAGAAAATCTAATCAAGACATTGACAAGGTTAATTTTGTTTGAAATATTATTTTTGTTCTTCAAACTTAAAGTTCAGAGAAGGCCAGTTTTATAGCTTCTCTCACCAGCATAACTGTTTTCAGCTGCGCTCACATAAAAAGGGTTTTATACCCCTCCGTTAGTCTTCTAAGGCGACAACACAATGTACCATTAGAACAATGGAGATGGGCCTCGACACACCTCTGTAGAGATTTCATTAAAAACCAGACGTTTCTACCTAGAATAGTCATTTACCACTTTAACAATGTATAAAGTGTATTTCTGATTAATTTAATGTTATCTTCATTTATTTTAAACACTGCTTTACTTTGAAAAATAAGGACATTTCTAAGTGACCCCAAACTTCTGAACAGTAGTGTAGATTTAGAGCACAACAAATGTATGCAAACTAATAACACAAATACAATCTGGTTAGTTTTCTTCACATGTGACTAATTAGAAGTCGATAATGTTTATGAAGGTCTTCCAACACCCAGCGGGCCCCCAGTGCCTCGTCAGGTTCACCGTCCTCTGGCGTCCGGTGGAACCACAGATGGACTCACCTCTCCTGCATCGGAGGCAACTGGATCCAGCTGTTGAATCTGGGGTCGTAGCGGCTCACGAAATGAGTGCTGTGCTTTCCTGCAGAAGCAGAAACGAGCATCAGCGACGACGACTCGGCCGCTTACGGCTCGACACATTCAGGCTTCAGTTCAGTTCCGATTGGTTAAATTCGTTGTTCTACACAAAACCGATGAAATGCACAACTGGGACACTGCGGGTCTCCGTTTAATACAAACATATTATCTGACAATCACCACCCACACATGAGGACTTTCAATGCTTTTCAAAGTGCTGACTCAACTGTTTTTTTCCCTCCTTCCAATCATAGGAGCGGCCTGCTTTTGGAGGATATTCTGCAGAAAGCCTCTTAAACGATCCGTTCCGATGCCTTTCGGTGTCTCGTCGACGCTGAATAAACACGACCGAGTGCGGCGCCGCATTGTTTTGGTACTCGGCGGAACGAGAACAAAAGGACAGCGTCGGATCGTTTGATCGTCGCGCTCGCGCCATTTCACAGCGAGCACTCTTAACACTTCTGCAACTCAAATATTTCACTGTTAATAACAGTTATTTTTATTGACGAGTGTCGAGCGGAGTGTTGTTTGTGCACTCGGGAGATGAACCGGCTCGAGGACGAGTGTTCGGAGCGATCGGAGGGCGTTCCATTACCGCCGATGGCTTTGAGCCGGCGTGAACTCTCCGGCTTAGTGGCCTCTCTGAATCGAGGACGCACACAGACACGTTTGGACTGCGGGAAAAGCAACACAAAGAAAAACCCGCTCGGTCGGCGGTGGTGCCGTACCGTTTGGGTTCCACTGATCCTCTCCGCCCAGCAGCAGCAGGAAGTTCTCCACCTCCACCACGCAGTGATGGGCGCTGTTGTAAGGCATTACTAGACGACACAGACACAAAAAAAGAAGTCAATCACTCAAATAAATGATGATCAGTTCAAATCTAAACTCTTTTCTGTCTGGAACCCTTTTATGGATTTTATTGGCGAGGACTAGAACGAAACCATGAGAAGAGGCTCCGCCATCTTGGGACCTAAGAGACTCTGTGAAGGTTACAGCAGGTTCAATATGGAGGATGACGATTTATGTTTTTTTTAATTTTTTTATTTAGTCCTTGTCTGATTGTTCGTATAGTTGGTCGTTCTGCTGTTATGTAATTTTTATTTATTCGTTGTTTTTCATGGTTGTCTGGTGTAACTTGTAAGAATAAAATGATTGAAAGAAAGAAGTGAGTGACATCAAATGGTAATCGACGAAAGATTAGATTAGAAAACTTGCTTAATACCCAGTTAAACTCATTTGCCACCAAGAATTCAGACAAACAATAAACACAGAGCACAACAGACAAGAAACAAACAAAACCAGAAGAGGCTCCATAAAACAGGACAATGAGAAAGATGCTCAATCTAAATAATAAAATAAAATAAAAGTGTCAGGATGGTTGTTGTAGCCAGAGAAAATGTAATCTTTTTACTCAAAACAGGTCAAACACACGAACTAAACAGTAGGAACCAACACCGGGGAATGAGACACACAGGGTTTAATTACTCAGGGAAGGTGATTGGACAATGGGGAACGAGACACAGGTGGACACAATGAGGGCGGGGCTAGCAATCACACAGAAGGAATCAACCAGGGACATGGCAGCCAATCACAGGGACAGGAAGTGCAGGGAAACAGAGAACACGAGAGACGGGGACTTCAAAATATGACACAAAAACTCAGGATCAATTCAAAAATAAAGCTGCATGTACACCGGGCTCTTGGACGACCCCGACACTGTGAGCTGGAGTCCGAGCTTAAGGATTTTCTTGTAAACACGGGAGATTTAAATTTGATTTTGCGCAGAGGCACCGACACGCAGCGATACAGAAATATCCAAATCTCCTCACTGAAGCTCTCGGTAACTCACGGCGCTGCTATTGAGGATTCAAGTTTACGGTTTTCAAGTTCAAAGGTTTTATTTGCTATTTGTGCCGATAGACCAACAGTCCAGACACATTGGAAATGTAGCGCAGGGCTCTGAGTCAACAGTTCATAAAATATCACGATAATAAAAAAAGAAAGAAAATATACAAAATATAAAAGAAAACCCTATATTTATACTTCCTTCCCGCTGCCATCAGGCTGCACAACAAACTGCAGTAGATCTCTGGAGATCTTTGCACTCAGCACTTTATTATTTTCGTGAACACTTTAACCTGCTGGAAATTCACCTTGGTCACTGCCTTGTGTATTTATATATATATATATATATATATATGTTTCCTCTGTATATTTAGTATTTTTAGTATTTAGTATTGTTATTGAGTTTTATTTTTTATTAATGCTCTAATGTGTATTACAGTGAGACCGTTTCATAAACTTAAGAAACATCAGGCACCAGATAATCATTAACATAGTTTTACAATTCAACTGTATTCTTGAATGTATTCTAATTATACTGAAATAAATAAAAATATTTCTGAAATATGGAGCCCGAAAAACAAACCCAGCCTCCCGCCTGGTATACAGCAGGTCTGAGGAGACGATCGATTCACTGAAGCTCTTATGAACAGAACTTCTTCCTATTTCTACTTCTTCACGCTGAGCGGCTCATTGTTTCACAGGAAGACGCTCATCGTACGCTCAGATTGATTTAAGCCGCCATGTTCTCATCCCGACGTGCTCCGGTACAGTGACGCACGCCGACGTCTACCCCCCCGATCCTCAGCCTGTGTTAATGTGAATGGATGTATAGCTCCTCCCCTTTCTCCATTCATCCATCGACGTCAAGTCATTTCTTGAGGGAAATCAAGACTGTTGACTCAGAAACTGGAACAAATGAAAATATGAGGCAGAGCAATGGACTGTTTGATGCAATATCCATCCATCTATATATCTTTATCCAGCCATCTATCTGTTCTGATGAGGCCATTAAGTTATTGAAATATATTCAGGTGGTAGAACTCACTATCCAGTAACTACTGGAAGAACTCACATCTCAGTGCAGCCGTTTTCATTTCCTCGAAATAAAGTTTCCCGCCGCGGATATCCACGAGGAGCACGTCCAAGAAGTATGATCTCCTGGCATAAACAGTGAGAACCACACACACACACACACACCCCTTGGGAAGGATTCTCCCTTGTGTACGTTTACTCCTCTCCGTCTCCTTCTTTTTTTTTGCTGAAGTGACCCCATTGAGATGTAGAGAAATGGTCTGAGGTGACAGTCGTAATGAACACGACGGTGTTCACTCAATAAATCTCGGGCCCGGTGCTTTCCGAGCACAAATCAGTGGAATGTTAAAGCCCACCTGTCTGTCTCCATCAGTCATTCCCACTGTCACCTCCCCGCCGCCTGATGGATCGCAGTTGCCGCAAAATTAGACAGCCTTGAATCTCATTTCTTTCCAATTGGCCTCTCCCTGCAGTCTCACTCTGGCTGACATGTGCGAGTCCCTCCGTGGGATGGGGGGGGGGGGGGGGGGTCTCGGATAGGAGCCAATACCACATACACTAAACACGGCTTTATCTCACGACGAGGGGGGCGGGATTAGGTCGCCTGCCTCCAGTGCGACTGCCACGTTCCCTTACATGCTATTTACATCCTCATTCAGTCGGCGGCGTGTCGGACGCGGATGGGCGGCTCTCTATTTGACGTCGGGCGACTTGGCGCTCGCACTGGAAATCATCCTGTACCCCGTGTGGAAAAAAGAAGATTATTGCTTTCCGGTACGTCACAGGCTGCAGTGTGAGGAGTGCTGTGTGTGTGTGGGGGGGGCAATTTGCCCGCCTCCACAGGTGCCTCTTGATATACAGGCGGACAGCGGGCTCATGCTCGTGCGGTGGAAAAAAAAACAGTAAAACACATCAAATCTACCTCTCCTGGCCGTAATCTTTTCACCCCGCGGGGGGGGGGGGGGGCAGGATGAGCACGCCCTCCGTGAGACGGACGCCATCGCTCCGGTCGACAGTGAGCTCTAGGGCTCACTAGAGGGAGTCAGAAACCTCTGCATCGGTCTTTGCCGCTCCAGCGACTCCGCGGCTAATGCAGCACCGCTGCTCTCGGCTCTGACGTGGCTCCTCACACCGTCACCGACGCATCCCCGACAGCCGCGGCCGAATCCCTTTGTTCTCGGCCACGCCGTGTCGACGAGGTCCACGTACGTTTTTTTGTTATTATTTAACGATCGGGTCGGATTCATAAAACGAAGAAGAGGAAGAGGATCGCCGCCTTTGTCTGGTGCCTCGTCCGCGCTGCCGTGTGGACACTAGATGGCAAACTTCACACTGGAATCAGCCAGCGGTGGATTTTATAGGACGCCGAGCGAGAGAGGGATCAGATTCGCCCCCAAATTGTGTTGATGAATGTCTTAATCAAAGGCTGTCCCTCTCAGGTTTCGCCTCATTGAAAAGTTATGATTGAATGTTAATAATCTTCTATTCCACACACCCATTGTGTGTGTGTGTGTGTGGGGGGGGGGGGCTACATCAGATGGCCACTGATGTGTTAAGGGGATGATTTTGCAGTTTTGTCCTTCCACTTGGCCACGGACCATTTGAGTGTTAACTTTTTTTCTTTTTTACTTTTGAGTGATGGAAATCCCTCCTGACCTTTTTTTTTCTCTCGCTCGTTGCAGTCGACGCCCGAGAGGTACGGGAGTGAAATGAGAAAATGACGATTGCGGACACGCCGGGTCCTTGAGGGGAAATGCAGCCCGACAGATTTCACCAAACATGAGCTCAAATAAACTAATTACCGCCCAGTGACGTCGGAGTAGCGCCGTTATATCCCTGAAACGATGTCCAAAACATTCTCTGATTTTAAGACGCGGCGGCAAGAGAAATCAACCACATTCAGGAAAAAAAAGAACATGTGCCATAAAATGGAAAAAATGCGAACGGCCCGGTATCGAGCTGACGGAGAACAGAGCCGACGGCTAATGGGCACGGATGGAGAGACGATGCTGAGGTACGGCTGCAACTAAAAGGACAACAAGTCCATGTCTGGCAATGACGACGATGATGATGATGATATCATCAAATATGGTTTCCCATTAGCTCTTGTTTGACCTTTGCAATATGACAGAATATAAAAGGTCAGGGAAGACGGAGAGGAAACAAACGGAGGCGAGAGCTGCGGGAACTCTTCAGACACTTCATTATATTCCTCATGGAATATCTCTTTGGGGGAAATTAGGATATCGCAACAACAAAAAAATCGATATCATAGAGTGAACCCTCGCACAGGTTGAAGGATACGTCCGTGTTTTATTTCAGCTATTAAGTCAACGGAGATGATGTTTCATCTGTTGGGGATCTCTCGGGCATCGAACTCGCGTCACGTAGAGGCGCCGTCGCCGGTGACACCGGGTCAACAGGCCGCGTGTTTAAGTAACCGTCTCACGGAGGGATCGATGCGAGAGAATAATCAAGCTGGAAGAAGGTCTATTGGGGAAAGATGTCATTATTGTTCTGCCTCTCTCTCTCTCTCTCATCCTGCAACAATAGATCATTAGATTCAAGTAAATCTCATCAAGCATCCTGCCAGCATATTTCAGCAAAAAAAAAGAAGAAGGGAAACCGTGCATGAAGCGCCACAGTCACGCTCCGATTCAAAACGTATATTAAAAAAGTGATCGTGATACATTATCACCTAAAGGATTAAGGGAACTCCTTCCCCTCATTTTGCATGGAAATTAACCTGTGTAAAAATCACCCACAGGAACAACTTTTCTCTCGTCGTTAAAAAAAAGCCACCAACACAAGATGCCTCGGGTTTAAAGAAAGGGAGAGAAAGAGAGAGAGAGAGAGAGAGAGAGAAGGCAGCAGAGCCTTTTGCTACTCACTTGTGAGGATCTTCCATGTCTTTTTCTCGTCGTCGTAGTACTGGACCAAATTGCTGGGGAGACGATCGGGTCCAGGGGGCAGACCGCCCACCAGTAACAGCATCCTCTTATTGGAACGGATTCTGTAATGTCAAAAGTGTGTGTGTGTGTGTGTGTGTGTTAGTAAACCGGTATTAAGCCATGAGGAAAAAAACACACACATCCAAAAAGACAAAAGAAACAGGCTCCACCTGAAGCCGACCCCCTTTTTAATTTCTCAATTAACGCAATTACTCTGACGGCGTCAGCGTCAGATTGACGGCGTGTTTTTATTTCGCCCGCTCCAGCGAACGCCGAGCGACGACACGCGGCCGCGTTTATCAAAATTAACTAAAAAAAAGGATTGCGCAACGTCGCAGTCCTCCTCCCGATGTGCGTTATCGAACGCTTATCGCCCTCTGAAGATATCTTCCCCGTCGGCCGTGACGTGAGAACGACCCCGCGGGGCGCCGCGCTGGAGGCCGGAAGACTTCTCCGACGTCTCCGTTTCATTGGCTGCCGCGAGTCACGTGACACCTCGGAGCCGGTTGTTTGTATACAAGGTATAAACCCCCGAAGAAGCCTCTCACTGTACATTAATGACCGCTATCTGGCTCCTTAATGGATTTGAACACAAATCTCACAATTAATCACAATAAGCAGCCTAAAGATGAGGAGCAGCTGGCCTTTATAACCAGTCCCTTCACCTTTTTTTTCAGATTTTACTCTTCTATGCTTGGGAAATTCGCCGGCGTCTCGGTACATTCTCTCCGCTAGTGGCCCACTCGGAAGTGTTTTGGGGTTATTCATATGCAAATGAGCCCCTGGACATAGATAATGGTGATTAATTGAGAGGAGAGAAACAGTGGCATGTGAAACTAATTATGAGGATTCTTGATTCTTTGCCTATTAAAGTCCATATGTGGGAATAGATATGTTATTGGCGGGATCGTGTCGGAATAGACCAATTATTTCATTTTGGAGATGGTTTTGAGCTTTTCTTTTTAATTGAGAGATTCTCAATGCCGGTGCTCTTAATATTCTACTCTCTAAAAGGCATAGGCAGAGAATACAAATAAAAAAAGTGGATTTAGTCGGCCCTGTAAACAAAACCTGACAACAGATTGATAATCAATACCCTGAGGAACACCTCACCAACTCCTCTAGGTGCTGATCAGGGCAAACAGACATGCAGCTGGGCCTGTTTCTGTGAGTCAGACATTCAGAATTTAGGGAACATTCTCAAAGTGCCACTTTCCTCAAACACAGAGCACACCCAAATATATTGAATTCCTCACGATTGCGTTCCATCTTAGCTCGCCGTGTCCCCGATAGCTGCGATCGTCTTGCACTCGTACCGGAAGTTTTACATAATTACCATGTAATCCTGGTAATTAAATTACAGCATTCCAAATTGTGTTCATGAGAGTTGCCACACAGCAAACGCACAACAACCTTTCTCTAGTTTGCTGCATCTCGTCGACACCGATTAGAGAGCAATCACACAGATGTGTGAGGAAATAGAGTTGTTGTGGTTTTTTTTCTTCTCTTCTTCACCAGAACATGAGGTAACCTTGTAATTGTGGATACAGCGGAGCGAAGGAGGAGGTCAGGACCCTCGGCAGCTGAAAGTCTTCTACAGGACGAGCCCCCCCCCCTCAACCCTCATTAACAGGGCCTCAGACCTCCTGTCTCCGACTGCCCCCCCCCCCCCCCTCGGCCTAGACTACACACGTGGGCAATACTTGAATCTGCAATGTGTTCAAATTTAACAAGTGGGAGGCATTTAATCCCCTGACGTCCACTCGCGCTCACCGCTGTGTGTGTGTGTGTGTGTGCGCGTCTCATCCTCACCTGCTGGCCGTGGTCTGCCTGCAGTGCTGCCTGAAGGGCATCAGGTGATAGTTCATGGCGTCCATGAGCAGCTTCTGGCACACGGGGTCAGTCCTCATGAAGTCGACGGACTGCACCCTCTCCACCAGCTCTGGCGCCGGGATGAGGGCGAAGCGCAGCCTCTTCATGAGGTCCGGCGCGTGGCGCGTGCGAGCCTCCCGGTCGTGCTCCAGCCAGAGGACCGACATCTGGAAGAGCGCCAGCTCGGACTCCACCGGGGGCGGCAGGGCGTCCAGCATGGCGCACACCTCCTCGAAGTTCAGCAGCAGCACGTCCTCCACCAGGTACTTGTTGGCCAGCTTCTTGGTCTCGTCCAGGCCGTGCAGGGCGGCGATCTTGCAGATCTGCTTGTAGTTCTGCACCGAGATCTGGTCGTTGAGGAACTGCACGCTGAGCTTGGTGATCTGGGGCACGTTGAGGATCTTGCTGACCGACAGCACCTCCTCCACGGTGTCCAGGGAGAGAGTCACGTTGGCCGTGTACAGGTACTCCAGCACTAATCGTAGTCCAATGGAGGAGCAGCCCTGGAGGACCAGGTTATTGATGGGCCTGGCGCTGGGGGTCACCGGCTTGTCGTCGGGCGAGGACGACGGGGTCCCGCTGCTGCCCTGGTCCCCTTTGCTCCCCTTCTTGTGGATCACATTGTGGCAGGAGAAGAGGGATCGGAAATACTGGGAGCAGGCCGCCAGCACCGCTTTGTGGCAGTGGAACTGCTGCCCCTGGGCGGTGAGAGTCACGTCACAGAACAGCTGCTTTCTCCATAAGAGGTTGAGCCCGTGCAGCAGGGTGTCACTGTGTGTCGGGTCAAAGGTGGATGTTCTATCACCCGATCTGGACATGACTTCCTGACTGCGAACGCCACCTAGGCGACAAACACACCAACCAGAGCCGTTTACCTCAGGTCGTAGAACGTTGCACAACACATGCAGCCCGCGGTCGCGATCGGTCAACGATTAGAAAAAACATGAAGAAGTAGAAGAAGAAAAAACGATTTTTCTGGAGTGAAGTATATTGAACAGATCTCTTCCCCGTCCGGCGAGGGGGTGGAGGGGAGGGGTGGGGGGGAGAGAGAGAACCAACATCATCACGCCATGCCAGCCGGTGAAATGCATCGACGTCCAACGCGGCGGCGGCTTTTCGGGTCGCTCTTTCAACTTTGAGCTCGTGCGTCGTAGAGCAACAAACAAAAGCCGCAGCGGGTCGCGTCGCCGCGCGCCGCCTCGCGCGCATTGTCGAGCTCGAGGGGGGCGATTTAAATGGAGGCTGGTGAGAGGTTTTTTTTTTCTGAAGGGCGCTTGTCGGGAAACGACAGCGAGGACACGAGTGCTGCTGCTGCGGCGCTTTTCCTGCTAGGCGACGCGGCAGAAGTTGTCGGAAACGGGGGGGAAAGAGCGAGAGAGAGAGACACACGCGGTGGCGGATATCATGCAGCGTTCAGCCCCAAACACTTCCCCGTCCCTTCTCCCGTCTTTGCTACACGCACACACAACACACCCCGCACAATGAGGACATTACACCTCGCACAGATTTACAAAGAGTCATACACACAACAACAGACAAAAGCAATTAGTTCTCCCTCCCGAGCCGCCGAGCCAGCCGGTGCGGACGCGCTCGCGCGCCGTTAGCCTACCTGGGTCGAGCGGCGGCGTCGCGACGAGCGACACACAATATTCCGCAAAAAACCTGCAAGCTTTCGGCAAAGTTAAGTGCGATATGTGCATCGCTAAAAAAAAATATTTCCCTCTCCGCGAAGGAGGGCAACGCGGTGTAAACTTGAGACGCGAGCGCGCGGCACCGTTGTCGTTAAACGCGCCGTCACAACTAAACGATGAGAGCAGCCAAACTTACCTGACTTCAGCCCTTGACCACACACACACAAAAAAGAAAGTAAGCTTCAGGATCCCAATTATCTCACGTGGATTTTTTTCTTCCAATTCTTTGTTCTCCTTTTTTTTCTTCTTTTTTTCCTCTCCTTTAAAGTCTACGGTGTACTCCCAACTCGTAAAGTCACTATTTCCAGGCTATTTGTTGACGCTGATCATTTGTTCTTCTGAATTAACACAAGAACTGTGTGTGTCTGAGTGTGTGAGAGGGGAGCTGGTGCTTTCTGCAAGAGAAGAAGAAGAAGAAATATACGTGTGACAAATTATGCTACCAAGAAACAACACATCATTATCCTTGGGCCTGGGGCTCAGTGAGTCGTAACGAGAGTAATAGGAAATCCACGGTTGGGGAGAGAAACGGTCGTGCATGGCCGGTGGAGAGAGACCATGCAGGGGTATGGATGCTGGAGAGACTCGCAAAATTATGGCTCAAGGCTATTGTAAAAACTGTCGAGCGTAAATGACTGCGATTTCAAACATCTATGGAAGAAAGAAAAGAGAAAGGGGGGGAGAAAAAAGCGAGTCTTTCCCTCGCTGTTATAGAGAGAACCGTCAAGTTTTAGTGCGCATTGCTAATTAGTCAATTTCTCTCTGCCTTCACAGCCCGACGACTTTGCTGCTGAGCTGAAACTGCTAATTTCTGGGACCAGCCTTTTTTTGGCTGTGAACTGGATGGATGAATGGCTTGTCTCGCACAAATGACAAAAAGCCCCTGCCTTAATCTCCATCGCCAAAATAACCCCCTCATCTCATTCTGCTCCTGCTAGTCCTTCAGAAAGAAGAAGAAGAAGAAGAAGAAGAAGGTGCTCGACACACAACTCCAAGTTGTGCATCTGCACGGGCAGAATAGCACCGAGCACCATCGTAGTCCACATGTTGGGATGTTAGATTAAAGCATGTTGAAAAAACATTTGAATTTATGTGTGACAAAAGCATCAGACCCCCCCTCTCACACACACACACACACACACACCCAAAGTGATGTAAAGTTCTCAAACAACAAGTCTACCATGACGTGCCGGGTTCTCTCCTCGACTGTTGTCTGTCGTCTCATCGCTTCATCTCCCCGACCTGAGGTCCAGCTGCAGGCCTGCAGCTCACAAAGGGGTTGAAACCTAACACACGTGCACAGTATTGTTGTTGTTGTTGTTGTGTTGTTGTGGGATGTTTACGCCGACACACATTCACCAACGAGACATTTGATCCATTAAAGCCGATGGAGGAATCACACCATGAAAATAAGACTTGTTGTTGTTATGTGAATGTCCACTTGGCCGTATGGTGTGATTCAAAGCGCTAAAAACAACAACAACAACAAAGTAAAGGCCCCAACTGTCCGGTCTGGTCGTCTGGGTCTGGGGGGTTAGAGTGATGATAACATCTAAATGAAGACTACGCTTCCTATACGACCCATCAGGGGGAATCCCACCCGTCAGCGGGGTTGACGCGGGACGGTCGCAGGCTCCAAATAAAAGCAAAATAACAATCCTCCTTGAATGCAATCCCAATTTTGTAAATTTTTTTTTTAGAAAATGACTTATTAAAATCTGTCAATTAACTAAAGAGCTCAATTAGAGAAAAGAAAACGTACACGCGGGGACTCCCGGGGGACCAGAAGTGACAGATACCTCACAAGTTCTGGAATGACAGATAGGGATAAATGGGTTTGTTCATGTACTATGAAATAGAGCAACGCCGCCGCGCTACCGTCAAGCAATAACAGGCCACACACATATATAGGGGTAGCAGTAATAGATGGAACCGGGATATTGTTTGATGTTTGACTATTTGACAAGCACGCAGCCTGCATATCCCCCACTTGTAGTCCTCCTGAGCACATTGGAGGTGACTGATTAGACTGCATCTCACATGATAATCACCTGAAGTAAATACATAGAATACCGTGGTATTAATTAGTGGTTTGTAATTTTTGTTTACGACTATTGCCTCCCCTTTTTTTTTCTGACCCCTTGTCACTGCAAGAGCGTAGCCGTAGCCGTTATCGTTACCGGCGCCCGGTTAGCACTACATTACCCAAAGTCTCCGGCGAGCTATTCCATCGCAATAAAAATGACCATTTTCAACTCTTTCAGCTCTTTGTAGCAACTCAGTCTCCTGAGGCCACTGGTCTTCAGATTGCAGGGCGTTTATGGTGGTAAATTGTTGCAGTGTGCAGAGGGGAGGGGGGAGGGGGAGGAGGAGGAGGGGAGAGGAGGAGGAGGAGGGGAGAAAGGGGGGGTCATCAGATAAGAGAAGAATTTCCAGACTAATTAAACCCTTTGAGACAAAGAATCACACCACAGTGATTTACAACTCTCTGTACCAGTTAACCCGACTCATATTTATCTGTCATATTACTCGGATACCATATCTACCTCGATGGGTACAACTAAAAAAAAGTCTTCTTTTGGTTTTCAACATTATGGATGGATGCAAGAAGAGGAAGATAGGAGTAAATAACAACAGTTACACGAGATTTTAAAGACTGTAAAGAGATAAATTACAAAAAAATTATTACAAAATTGTAGAAAAAAAACCTTTCTTACAATATACTTTACTAAATGGCATAATACACTCCTTATTTTACCCTCAGCTACTACACAACTTCCTGTGTGATGCTCACAACAACACACACACACACACACTGTGGGCATTTCTGCAACCTTAAATTGCTAAACTGAACATTTAATCTAATCAGTGCAATGAAACAAAACAAAAGGAGAAGCTCCAAAGTTGTGAAGAGCAAAGTCTACCAGGCATAATTGCCTTTTCGCTGGCTGCTGCAGAGGGGTATGCTAAGATAGAAAGTATTATTTTCCTAAATGGAAGGTGTCAGATGGTCACGGAAATGTGATCGGCTGTTCAAGATCACTGCTCCCCATCTGCAATTTGTGACGTGTGAAAGATTCAGCCCAAATGTGCTCACCGAGCGTAAATCCTCAGCACTTTCTCTTATCGTGGAGAAGCAAGATAACCAGCTGTTTACAGATCAGAGAACATATCATATTAATATCATGGAGAGGGTTTGATAGCATCTTGTTTGAAAACATATTTTGTTAACTAAGTGTGGTGTGGTATATGGCAAACCTATGAGAGTTGTCATGATAAAATCAAAATATGAAGCTGAAAAAACAGAAAATGCAGCAGAGAGACTAAATTAATGCAAACTGCAGGTTACAGTAAACACTGAATTATTGAGCTTTCAGCAGCTATATTTGAATTAAAGACTCTCAGCTTCAATTCCAGTTAACTAAACACAGGAGGCTTCTTTTGACTCCGTCTTACTGCATATTCTTCTGATGATGTTAGAGGAGTTATGTGTTTGGGATATTATAATGTGACATGACGGTTGTTATACAGCATCTTCGGAGTCCGAGGTATACCTGTAACCGTACCTGTCTGTGAGGCCGAGGGTGCACCAGTGTGTCATCTCCTGAGAGCAGCTTTGACACAAAGGAACTCGCAGCGATACTTCAATCTGCAGAGGTGAGGAGAAAGTGAACGGGTCGCTTAAAGTGCATCGTTTATAACGGCAGCTTCACTTTCATCGTGACGAATTTGGACATTTGAACGCATGTAACCCCGTATTTACTCGATTGAACCCACCGTGTTCCTCACATATCTTGACGCTGGGACTGATTAGCGCCCGCTTGTCATCTCAGATCAAAGTTAGTTAGAGATGATCCATAAAAAAACGTCCACGGTGTAATAAATTAGAAGCACTTATATTTGCCATTCGGGGAGCATGGGAGGCCTGCTGCTGTTTCGAAACCCCCCAGATCCCCACACATGGCGTACAGCCACCGCAGACACGGCTCAGAGAGTCAGCCGGCAGCCGGGAGGTGAGCAGAAAGGAACAGGCGGTGTCCCCTTCAGAGTGAGCACAGCAGTGTGTGTGTGTGTGTGTGTGGCATTTCTCAAATGACAAAAGGATACCGGTGTGTGCGGTTCAGGTGGGAGGACACATGGAGGTGGTGCGGAGATTAACCTGAGGGAGAGTCCGGAGGGGGAGGGCTGTGCGGCGGTCGACCCGGAGACCCGCAAGTGGCCCGCCACCGTGCTGAGGAGGAGGAAGAGGAGGAGGATGGAGGGGGGTTTTTTTGGGATGGGGAGGGGGCTGGTGGGAGAGGGGGCGGGCTGCTGTTGCGCAGTTTCCCCAGCGTGATGCATCTACCTTCAGGGTGGCAGCAGGCGTGGAGCGGGGTGCGGCGGAGCGAGCCCGGGCTCAGTGGCGCGGTCACCTGGGGACGCTGAAGCCGCTGTAGCAGGACTGATAGTTATTCCTTGGGAGAATTGCAAGATGAGCCCCATTGTATTAGCAGCCCCCTTCTCCTGAAACGGCATCAATGTTCTGAAACCTTTACAGACGGAAGTCGGGGTGCAGAAAATATGTCACACACTGACCTGAAAAGCACACGCGGCGTGTCTTTAAAAGTTTGGTGAAACGCGTCTGCTCTCTAAATAAAACGTCAAACGCGATAATAAACAAGGGTTCTCTAATTCGGCACAGCAGCCTCACGCTGTATGTTTCACCGTGCGTCGGAAATTACCGTCGAGTTAAACTTCAGTGAATTCCTTTGGCAACGGGGAAGCCGGCAAATTATTATTCCATACTGATTTGAGAAATTCTCAGACATTAAGCGTTCTCATTTTCCAAACGGACTTTTTTTTTTTGTGGGTCGTAATGTTTAGAAATTCTCCGTGTCTAATATGGTCAGCACTCCCAATTATTCACTCCACTGACAAGTGAAACAAATGGGACCAACCAGTGCATTCTGTATTATCTACACCCCTTGGATTCCCTGACAATAATTAATACAATGGCAAGCTGCTGTGAGACAACATAAGCTCCCTCTGGCCAAACAGCTTTTGGGAGGAAATGACATCCAGCGGGTCGAAGAGGTCCTCGTCCGGCGTGGACACGAGCAGCCGGGTCACATCACACTTCTGTCTGTGTCGCCTCCATCAGATAAAAAGGTCCTATTGTAGGGCGCCGTTAACATCAGCAGGCTATTACTCACATCATTACACCATGAATGGAAGGTGCATGGAATATGTCCAGAATAATATGACTGTGGGACTGACTATAGAGATGTGCACTACCCTTAAACAGCAATGCATACTGTGTATACATATATATATATATGTATAAATATATATATATATAAATATATATATATATATATATATAAATATATATATAAATAAATATATATATAAATATATATCTATATAAATATATATAACTATATATATATTTTTTTATATATATAAAACTATATATATATATAAATTATATATATAACTATATATATATAAATATAAATAACTATATATATATATATAACTATATATATATATAACTATATATATATATATAGAGAGATCAGGGAGGTTCATTAATATGCCACATGATCTGACCGCTGCTGTACGGTCACACACCGTTATGTAGTTACTTCATTGGCTCGTAATACATGTCAACAGAGATAAAACATGACTAATACGTCACATAAAGATCATTTCGTGCATGTAGTATTGGGTAAGGTGTGTGTTTCTGAAACAATAATTAAAAAAACACTGGTCTTATATTAACATTTTTGTTATTTTATGTCCTTTTTAAAGAGTTGTCATGTAATCATAAGAACTCCTCTTATTTTAGCCGACGAGGATATTACAAGGGGTTTTTGGGGTGTTTTTTTTAATTATCGAGGAGCACATTCTCCTAACATCCATTAAAGGAATGCCATGCTAATTTTAAATCCTCGCAGCAGGCATTGGCATCAACAGAAGAAAAGTGGATGAGTTTCTCTTTAACAGCTGTAATTTGTGTTTTCCAATCACCATGCTGATTTCTGCTCATTATACTCCGGTTTCACACCGGTAAGTGAGCAAAGTTTGGATTGATTGACTCTAATTAACTAAAAAATGTTCCAAGCCACGGATTTATTATCATGCTAGCTAGCCACAAATGTCAGAGACTTTCACAAATTATTATCCCGTTAAAGATAAATATCATTGAAATCAAACGAGTGTGGCAACACGAGCAACGCGTATTGTTCGACTGATGAATTTGTTTGGCATGTTTTTCCCGCCGAGTTCCACATTAAAGACTCACCTGGGCAAACACACTGTTCCAGTGTATTGTTCAGCTGACAGATGTGTGGCTACCGACACTTAAAGGAACACACTCCCTAATAACCTGCTGCAGGGAGAGAACACAAGACATGGTTTTAAATCCAAAATAAAACACTCTCCATATGATATTAAGAGCTACTACAGGAAGTATAGTGATGGTCCACTCCACGTTGGCAGAGTCTATTCCCTCTCGTGTGCTCCATCTCCCTCATTGATATTTTAGACACAGTGGCACCTCTCAACACTCACATTCTTCCCTTTGACTCCGATGGCTCAACTTCTCCACTTGCTCATGAACAGGAAGGTGTCGGGGATTTTGAACAACCTTCCTGTTTTTAGTTTTTTTCTTCTTCTTTATTTAATTACATTTTTTTATCAAAGATCTGGAAAAACAGAGCTTTCGGTTAGCTCGAGAAGATGGAACGGTGCTCCGATCCACTCGGCTTCACGTCAACGATCAGAGGCGATCGCTGGTGTGAATCCACACGAGACGTGCCCATCGTCTGCATGGTGGCGCCGGGCTGGAATTGAGAATCGTGCCGCCTGTAAATCAGATTTTTTTCCTTTTTGTGTGTGTGTGTGTGTCTCTTACGAAATCTGCGTTCATACAGAAACCAGCTAAATAAATCCCCTAAACCAGCGTTGATGTATCAGAGAATACAACCCGGTGAGGCTGGTGCTGTGGAGTCCATCCTCAGCAAAGTGAAAACAAGCATCTGACGTAGAAGGAAACACATCTCAGCTGTCAAGCAGCCCCATCAGCGTCTGCACCGTCCTCTTTAGAGGAGCAGCATTTAGGCGTGTGCACTTTTGAGGCGCGCCGGCAGATAAATGTGACGACATCTCGTCGTGGCTCGCTTTCATTTATTCAGGGGATTGATTCGAGGCAAAGAGAGTAGATGAATGTGTCGGGTACGGCACTTTCCTTTGAGGTATCGCCATAAAGTCGGGAAAAGGAAATACGAGACACAACATTTTTCTCCTCAAGGTGCTTCTGGAGATGGAGTGGCGCCATGCGAGTCGTCTATATTAGACTCCACATCAGTGGCGTTGAGCGGGGGCGGTTCTGCACGTTTGAAATCATACAGTGTGTTTAACTGCAAAGCTACAGGAGGCAACTTTCATAAAAATCTGAATTCAAAGTTTTGAGACTGATTATTATTATTTTTTTAGGGTTCATACACATGTTGACCAGTGGATTTCCAGGACATAACTTTAAACCACATTTCCATGATGTGAAATCTCGGTGTACACATGAGTTTGTTTAAAAGAATACATATTTATATAAATGGTTATTCTTTTATACAAACTGTGTAAATGAACAGTACTTATGGTACTTTTGTAGTTCTACTATGTTGAGGAAATGTTACTTTCTGTATTCTTGTTGTTCTTAGTTTAGGGTTCATACACATGTTGACCAGTGGATTTCCAGGACTTTTCCATAACTTTTAACCAAATTTCCATGATGTGAAATCTCAGTGTACACATGAGTCCACCTTAAATGACACAAATGAGAGACTATAGTTTGCTTAAAAGAATAAATATTGATATATATGTTTATTCTTTTATACAAACTATGTAAATGAACAGTACTTATGGTACTTTTGTAGTTCTACTATGTTGAGGAAATGTTACTTTCTGTATTCTTGTTGTTCTTAGTTTGTACTCTAGGTTGATGCACTTATTGTAAGTCTCTTTGGATAAAAGCGTCTGCTAAATGTAATGTAATGTGATGTAATGTAATGTAACATATGAATATAACACATTTGTTATGACTTTTTCAATACTTTTGGGATTAAATATTTTTCAAGTACTTTTTTCAGGCCTGGAAATATCTATTTTTATCTTCAGGTTTCTCATGACCGTACGAGCCCTGCTTTTGGTCAAAAGTATTTCAAATGTTCCAGTTGGACTAGAGAGACACTGGCCCTTGATTTGAGATCACAAAGCTCCGGCCACGGTTGTTGTGCTCACACTGCCCCCTTCTGTCCCCACAAGTAAGAGGGGCATCCGGCGTGTCAACAAAAACAACAGCATCTCTATCAACCACACACAGACGGAAGGAGAGGGCACCACCTCCTCCGAAAAGGAGCCGCCGAAAAGCCTTGAGAATGACCTTGAGAATGACGCAACCGTCATTATTGACTTATTTCTGTCCTTCTTAATGTAAATTATTGACCGATGGGATGCAGACAACTATTGTGTCCCCGGGAAACATTCCTATGTCACTTTTTTAAATCTGCAAGGCGTTATGTTGTGTACCATTAGTATGTCGTTGTTGGAACACGATGAAACAGAAATCTATTTTCTATAAGTACTAAATGTGATTGGGTGCAGATTCAAAATTGAAAACAGCGTTTCCCCAGGGCTCTTTAGAAAGCCAGAGGATGGTGCGCACACAACATCCTTTCCTGCACACTATTTACCCCTGGATTGCTTCAGGCTAATGTCTCAATAATTTTCACTCCTTTCTCAGGTCCTTCCCACAAAGGACTTGACTAATGATCCATGGACAAAATGAAGCATTTAAATTTATTCATTAATCATTCATCTCCAGCTCATTGAAAATGCTAAACTTCCACAAAATTAAGATTGAATATTGAAAAGTGATTGAGGGAGACAGCTCTCAGAGAGAGTGGGGAAGAGTGGGGAGTGCGGGGAGGCGCTAACACACCCCAAAGAAGAAAAAAAACAGGGTCTTTTCAAGAGAGGGTGGTCTTCGCGTGGACACGGTCAAGGTGGCCACGGTGGACTAAGTGCTGGTTAAGGTCACGGGGGTTTCACTAGTTGTAATTAGATCCCGGAATCTGGAGAAGCGTAGAATTTCTGTCAACACTGCCTGTAATTATTCTCTTTTCCAATTAATGGTGACATAGATTAATTATCTGATGAGGCAAAGCCAATTGCAATCATTCACCCAGCTAAAATTAGATCAGTCCTGACAGCAGCATGAAAGTCACCTGTTTCATTGTTATGGATTCGCTGCAAGTAAAGAGGGTGGGGGGGTGGATAGTGAAGCGTGCTAGGGTAAGTAAGTAAGTTGTCTGGTACAGGTGAATGTCCAATTACATTGCTATTTGAACTGGAGGCATCTACTCATTCGATCCCGGGACCGGCTTGTTTGTTCACCTCGACGGCGGCGGCGGGAGTAGAGTCATCCGTCAAGGACTGGAGGAACGCGGAGATGAGCTGAATTTCTGCTGACAACCCCTCCTGTTCGAATAACATAAGAAATGAAAACAAGCTAATTAAGAAAGGCAATAATACAAACTCCTCGCTCTATCTGCATCCCACACACACACACACACACACACACACACACACACACACACACACACACACAGCTGACGGGGGGAGGCTTACATTGGTGAAAAGTAAAGTTACCATCGCGTTGGTATTTTTTGTGAGGAGAGGGAACAAGAGGCTCCTGGTGAACCGCGTCCAGGTTCAGTGATCCTCTGCTTTAAAAGCCTCAGCATCCAGTTTTTCTATTAAACTGCCTGGCGCTGTCAACCAGCTTGGGAATCTGAACCGGACTAGCCATGCAGAAATTCTCTGACTAACAATTATATCAGAAACAGGATCTTGGATTACAGTCCCGCGGGACCGCGGCAGTGGGTGTCTGCTCCAATCATTACTGGCCGTTCAACGAGGCTCTGCACTGCGCTCCGCTGTTAGCCATTGTCAATTACGCCATCCCTAGTGTAAACGCGCGAAACACAAAGCTGAACTGCCAGTTCTGGCAGGAGTGTAACAGGATGACAGCCCCCCCCCCCCCCCCCCGAGGGTTCCTCGGCCTTCCTCCCCTCAAGCTCCTCCTGAACAAACTGCCGTTTGGCTTCCCGTTCGAGAGCGCGCCGTTAGCCGTGAAGGCGCCCGAGCTGACCTCTCTCGCGGGGTTAAGTGGACATGATGGATTAGCGCAGGCCTCGTCGGGATTCGGCCCGGTTTACCTCCAGTCGCGTCTGGCGTCGGCTCCTTTTGGATTTCTTCGTTTCTTCCCCCGCAAAGTGTTTCGATAATGCGTCATGCGATTGTGAATCTCTGCCTTTAGTAATGGCCGACGCTGTAGTGTCTGTCCGTGCGTTTCTTTGTGATCGGATCGCGTTAAAAAAAGCTCTTGACATTGAAGTGATTATGCAGAGTGTGTGTGTGTGTGTGTGTGTGTGTGTGTGTCATGCCCTCTCTCCTCATATAGGTTGTACTCTTTGGAAGGAGAGGCTGTGCTGTTCACGAGGAGCCGGTTTTAAAGTGCTGCCCGCTCCGATGGACCCTGCGCTGAGCTGTGACGGGTGACTGTGCGGCGCGCATGAATACACCGGCTCTTTTGTCCTTCACACTCTGCGGCGCTCTGATAGCTCCTCCCCCTGTGCCCCCACTCCTCTCTCTCTCTCTCTCCCCCCGCCTTGAGCTGTGATCTGCTGGGGGGCCCTTTTGAGGCTGGGCCACTGAGACATGGCTGCTCCCTGTAATGTCTGGACCAGACCCATCAGGAAAAAAAACATGGCAGCAGTCGGAGGAGGAGGAGGAGGAGGAGGAGGAGGAGGAGGAAACCACTTAATAGTATTTCCACTAGGTGGTAAAACCTCTAATCGAATCGGAGCATATTTGGCCTCCAGCAGATCTGATGAATTTTATAAACAAAATAGGAAGAAAAAAAACAGATTTCAAGTGACAAACATGGCCACTGAGGGGTTTGGCGATGCCCCACTGAAGAAGTCAAAACAAAAAGAAGGTGTTCCGTGGTTGCGTGCCGCCTGGCTCTGCGTTAATGCCGGACAGGACCTTTCATAAAGATTCATCACTGTCCCTCCGTCCGCTTTGCCCTCATCTCACATCACAGCACAGATTAGACACCGATTATCCTCTAATTGAAGATCCTCGCTTCCCAACCTTGTAGAATATGCCGCTGCTCTTCCGCGAGACGGACAGAAGGTGACTCTGTTCGCAAAAAGAGGGAGCAGCCGATATCCTCCCTCGCTCTGAATTAGCCGCAAAAAAGGCGGAATAAAAAAGAGGAATCGGGGGGCTCAAAATGTTAATGCGATGTGACCGAAACACAAAGTGTTGTGTGCGTGGATAGAGTTATCTCGAGAGGCAGACACGGGGTCACTGCGGAGGCACTCGAGCAGACGCATCATCCATCACGTCCGCCTGCGATCTGACGACTGGATGCATTGAGAGTCATGTGACGGCGGCGTGGCGTCTTTAACTCCGCCGTCGCGGGGTCTCGGCGGATGTTTGCCTGGCTGCCCTCGCTCGGCAAAAGAAGACGCCAGGCGACCGAGGCTCGAACAATGGCGTGCGGAACGCGGAGTTACTGTAGTGCGCAGAGAGAATACGCTTCCCTCTGGGAGGATACTTAGACTGGGATAGAGGGGGGGAAAAATAAAGTTGAATCGATGGATTCACCATTTAAATGAATGGGGACAGTCGGGGCTGTTGTTCCAGCCTGTTTTACACGTATGTGCGCAAATACCTGAGCAGTTTGTATCCCCTGGTCGGTCTCTTGAGAAAGAGCCTGGCACCGGTCCAGTTCAGCCCGGCTGCAGAGGCTGCGTTGTTTGAAGTATTTCACCAGAGCTTTGTGCATCCTCTTCTGCAACAAAGAGAGCTAGGGGGGGGGGGGGGAGAAGGCAGAGAGAAAAAAGGAATTGGTAAGGCAGGAGAGGAAATTAATGGCAGTGTTCAAGAAGAATGATGGAGGGGAATAGAGAAAGCAGTCAATAGCCCATTCTGCAGTACACGGGCCTGACAGGAATTTCACAGTCTCTTGGTTTCTCTGCCCACTCGTGTGCACTCATCAGAATCCAGTCACATCTGGCTGCCAGGATGGGGGGTTAATTTTCTCTAAATGCTTCAGCAGTTTTGTTCTAGCCGAGGCAAACTCTGTGACTGCAAAGCTGATGAGTAAAATATTTCTACTTCACCCAGTTTAACTTTATACCAATCCCCTCAAGACATATTTTACACATACACACAGAGTCATGAACCCCCCACTGAAACCAGAAATTATTCCTAGTCTCTTGGAAAGACATGCTGCTTGCTTTATTATTTGAACACAGTTTCGAGCAAAGAGGTTTAAATTCTGATAGATGCCATTGCTTTTCTTCCCCCTCCATCTCTCTACTCTTCCTACAAAGCTTATCATTGCTTGGCAATGTGTTCCCCAGTGCATTGGAAACTAAAGCGAATTAGCTCAGTCATCAGCTCCTGAAGGAAAGACAATAACAAGAATGCTCTTTATGGCGTTGCCTGTTCAAAGCCGAGAGCTGAAAGCCTCCACATAAACAAAGCAATGCTTACATGTACAGCATTTGTATACGAGTATAAGTGCTATCAGATGCTAGTTAATCATTCATCTTTTCATTTAGAAATCATAATTGTTCTTATTTGAATGTATTTGCATTTGTTGCATATTTGATGAAGAAATATCCTCGTGTTTTTTTCCACATTCTCTCGTTTCAAAGAAAAACTATTATTTCTAATATTTGATAAACCAGCTGAAGTGTCTCTTGATTGGACTGTTAATGAATAGGACATATTTCTCCTTCCACTAGAAACATACACCACAATTAATGTAAAATGATCTGTATCTTAGTATTATTAAAGCTGTAATTTGCATTTTCTTTGAATTAATACATGTTTTTAAATCCCATGTCATAATGGAGGATGGGCATGGTAGAACTACAAGTATCACGTGTACATGTACAACTCTATTAAGATACGTAGATGATGGTTTATTGTTGTATCTGACCATCCTAATAAATATAGAATAAATAACTCCCTATCGTCAGTGGTGGACAAAGTGTTCAGATCCTTTACTGAGAGAAAAGTATTTATACTGCACTACAAAAACATTACGAGTTAAAGTGCTAAGATTGAACAAATGTCACTTGAAAAGAAAGTATTATTAAAAAAGGAAACTTAGAGAATCGAGAGAACAGTAAAAGCACTTCTTCTTCCAAAAAAAAATGGCCTTGTGATTTTTATATATTATATTATTGGATTAAAGGTGAGCAGCATGTTACTGTAGTGGAGACAGTTTGATCTAGTTTATAAAGGATAGTTTCACTTGTAACAGTGTAGAACTACCTGAAATGTGTATTTAAGTACACTACTTCCTCCACTCAGTTACATTCCATCCCAAACCGTCCAGGTACACTTCACTCAAGTTAACGTAACACCAGTGACACTAAATGCTTGTTTCAAAGCGTCAACCTGTGGAGAGGGAATAATGTCAGCTTTCGATGTACAACTACAACCCGGATTTAAAATATGAATATCAACTACAGGTTATGTTGAAATCACAGCTACGAGCCCACTCCCTCCTCGTAGTGTTGTGCATGACGCAAGTAAATGCATCCATCGCAGTTTTGATTTGAGGTGTTCATGTGCTGCATCCTCAAAGCATATGATGGGTGGTTGTAAACGTGTCACTTGAGCTCCACGTCAGGAATGCCTGTTGTCAGGATTTTGATTCAAGGATACTTAAGAGAGACTCATTGTGTTCCCCTCATGAATATAATGAAAGAGATTATGGGCTCCTCCAAACACACAAATGACTAGCGTGAGGCTTCGCACACACACGCACACACACACGCACACACGCACACGCACACACGCACGCACACACGCACACACGCACACGCGCACGCACTGATCTCTCAAATGATCCTGACGATGTTAAATGCATTTACCTTGTTGCCTCCAGTTACTAACAAATGCTAATCACATTGTGTACTAATACATGTACTAACTGGGACATCAAATTCGAACATCATAAGGATAATTGTGCATTTGAAAGCGGGAAGAGGGGCTGCTCAAATGTTCCAGTGTGAATCAGATTAAATGTGATCTACATGTCAGAAGCATTGTTGATTATAAGCTTGTTATAAAGAAATTAATTCGGGCGTGAAACCCTCGCCGAGAGGCTGCCGTTACAGGAGTGGAGAGTTGAAACAAACAAAGATGGTGAGGGCTGAATCCGGAGTAAAAGAGAATCAGGCTTTGATCATGAGCGTGGAAAATCCTGTCCACGGGATTTTATTTTCTGCATGCATTTTTCACTTGATAACATTCATGCAGTTAGATGAGGAATTGCTCAAGTGAAGGTATTAGTCATTTTTGGAACAAATAATACCATTGTTTTTCATTGCAGGGAGCAGTGCAGGCTTCTCCCCGGTGTTACGCTTGTCGTGTGTAATTCTACTCCAGTTAAATTGGGTCAAAAACTATATAGATTTAACAGTAAAAATGCTGCAGGGTTGTCTGCCTCAACTAGTCGAGACCTCTCGGGCTCTTCGAGCCCCGAAGGCACATCCGTTGTCTGATCCCGAACCAATGGTGTGCGTGAGCTGTGGTGAGCGGAGGCAAATGTGTAACGCCCCGATAATACAACGTTTCACCTCTGAGGAACTACAGTGGAGAAAATGTGGACGGTATATAATATTTACATGTGCCATCAACCTCTTCTCTTCACTCCCCTTGGTGGCAAAACGACATGGCTATCATTACACGACGTCACATCCATCATCCTCCTCCACTCAAGTTATCTCATCGTTATTAGATTGCTGCAGACACTCACCGACTCCTCACTGGATGGCAAACTAAAAACCCTCTGAGATATATACATATATATATATATTTTTATATATATTTATATATATATATATATATATATATATATATATATATATATTTATATATATACTGCCCATGCAAAGACCAGCTAGCGGCTGCAGAGGAGGAGAGCGTGGAGTAGAACACAAGGCAGCAGGGCCAGAGGGGTGATAGTAAACATGACAAAAAGAGAGAGATATATATAAGGTGTACCTCTGTGTAGTAATGAAAGGATTCCTGCGCTCGGGTTTTCTCGCTCAGTGCAGACACGGCCTCTCGTTTGGCCTCCGTGAGGATCTTCTGCAGACTTTGGTACTGGCTCGCCAGCCGCTCGTTCTCCTCCAGTGCAGCGAGCAGCGCGGCCTACACAAACACACACGAGAGTCAAGATTCAAGTTTTTTATTTGCCATTTGTGCCCCGAGACCGACAGTCCGGACGCGTTGGAAATCTAGTGCGGGGCTCTCCGAGTCAACAGTTTAGAGATAACACCATAATGAGAAAGAAAAACATACAAAATATAAAAGAATACACCGTATAGGAGGTGGTGGTAATATGTTCGAGGAAACTAAAAGGTTCAGGTGTTTACCGTGATAGTTTGGCGAGAAGAAAACAACAACAACAACAACAACACAAGTACATAAAAAATAGCAGCATTGATTGTGCCCTGAGGCCGATAGTAAAACCCCCCCCACTCTGTTTTACTGTGTATTTTAACACGGTGCATGTTTGCTGCCTTAACGTAAAGAGATATAAAAGGAAGACAAGAAAAAAACATGTTCTTAGCAGCAGGAAGGAAAGTAACAAATGAAACAAGTGTACAGACATTAACACACATGCTGAGCACAGTATCTATGGCACAGGTGTGTTATTTAATATTACACTTAAATACTGGGAGGTATTATGAATAACCACCAAGACACAAGTGTCAGCTGCGGACTAAGAGTGTATTATACCTTCTCTTCATTATCACGTGATCTCAAAACCCTGATTCTGATCTACTCAAAGCATCCGTCACTAGTACTGATCCAATGCCAGCTTTCTCTTTGTCACACATTTTAACATCTTACTGTGCAAAATCCCCTAAAATAATGTTTTATAATTGCTAATATAAGACTTGGGGTCACTGCGGTGATAAAACAAATTGATTTGGTGTCTCCTTGAGACTCAATGAATGTAACTCTGGATTTTTATAATGACATTGGAAAAGAAACCATATTTAATACAATACCAGATGCGATTAATAAGGTCATTAATAAGGTCACCATCGGCCCTGATACCGACCCGGTGTGTCCGATTCAAAGTCCAAAGTACTCGAAAGGCAACCAGGGTTGAACACAGGGACGTCTCACGCTTCAATATTAATTTGGCAATGGGAGCAATCCGATTTGTGTGTGTGAGATGATCATTTCACCGATGTGTTTGTTCACAGCGACACTCGCAGCAGAACGACGGCTGCTGAGCAACATCATGCTCAGGTTATGTAAAATACATCATGAACTAGAACGGGCACTCGGTAGAGCGCATACCTTCGCATATCACAAGATTGGGCATTGAATTATGAACATAAAAATTGACCGTGCTATGGTAAAAAGAAGATTTTGACCTTTCCATGACCTTGACCTTGACCTTTGACCCGATCAATCCCAAAATCTAATCAAATGGTCCCCGGATAATAACCAATCATCCCACCAAATGTCATGCGATTCGGTTTAATGCTTTTTGACTTATGCGAATAACACGCACGCACGCACGCACGCATACAAATACACGGCACTCAAAATGATAACTAGAACGGGCACTCGGCAGAGCACATATCTTCGCATATCACAAGATTGGGCATTGAATTATGAACATGTTGGCATCAGTTGCATGCCAATTGGATAAAAATTGACCGTGCTATGGCAAAAAGAAGATTTTGACCTTTTCATGACCGTGACCTTTGACCCGATCGATCCCAAAATCTAATCAAATGGTCCCCGGATAATAACCAATCATCCCACCAAATTTCATGCGATTCGGTTTAATACTTTTTGTGTTATGCGAGTAACACGCATACAAATAAATAAATAAATAAATACACGGCGATCAAAACATAACCTTCCACATTTTCAATGCGAAGATAATAATGAACGCATGAATCAATGGTTTTACGACGTGTACAGACACGATGGGAACCGAAGAGTCAATATACAGTGCTGTGAATACTGTACAGTGACACACACACACACACACACACACTGACCTTTAGATAGATACTTTAGCTGTAAGATGTGTGCCTACAACACAACACATGCTTTCCTTATTTGTGCTGTTAATTAAGGCAATATAAATAGCGGGGACACGGCAATGGACACTTTTCTGGGAAATTAAGCAAATAAATCACAGTGAGTTTGTGTCTCTTTTCCCTCCGACGACGTTCCCCACGCGTGTGGCTGCCGAACACCTCGAGTCCACCTGCAGACATAATGAAGTGTGTCTCTGCAGTAAAACAGAACAGCACTAAAGTGATGAGTTTAACCCAGCAGAAAGAGGGGCTGTAAACATGACAAATGCCTGCTATTGATTTCAGGTTTAATTACTCCATGCAGCACTGACAAAGCCCATCTGACGCCGTTGTGAAGTGTAAATGGAACAAATTACACTTCATTGCCCATAAGAAACTGATAGCGTCGGCAGTTTGCGTTGTTTACTTTGTGCTCGCCGAACGACAGGGGCCCCGATCAAATCAAAACACAGGTGTGCGTATGAAAGACACCACACTTTTGGATATGTGTGTGTGTGTGTGTGTGTGTGTGTGTGGAGGGAACGAATGACCAGATTCCCAACGAGTCGGCCTATTTCACCGTGATAAACCCGGTGTGCGCATCTTAAAAACACCGAGCTTGTGTTTAGCGTAGCCACGCGCTAACTCCCGTCCGGATGTTGTGTTCACCGAGCCGCCGCATTAGTTCCTCTCGGAAAGAGGGGCCGTGACCTCCAGCGGCTTATGGGAGTGCCGTATGAGGTCAGCAGTTTGAGAAGAAACCTTTCCTATACACGAAATATCTAAAAGAGTCTGAACCATTCTGCTTCACGCACTGTGGGTTCTGAATGCACACTCTGCTTATTATGTTATGCTAATGCGGACATTACGTGTGCTTTCTATTGGTCTCAATGATTAAAGTGACCAATTTCCCTCGCACTTCAGACCCTGATCTTTTTATTTGCGGAGGAGTATTGTTGTTCGTCGTATTTCGTCAAGTGAGAAGACTAAACCCTTTTTTTTGCATGGCTAACTTTTATCTCGCTAATGGGAGTTGTGTCTACGAGGAAGACTTCTAATTCTTAAATTGTCTCACGCCAACAACTTCTTTAAAGTTGCTGCACTTGGATGCATGGCGGCTTAAGCTCCATTGCCTTTTCTTGTTTTGAACTAATGCATTCTTGATCACCGTTTAATGAAACTATATACCACATGGCGATTTCACATTAGATAAGCCATGTGAAACCCCCATCAGCAAAGAGGCTCTGCTCTGGCTGCGGCTGATAATCCTGCAGATGAAAACCTTACAATAAATAGGGGTTTCTGTGACAAAAGGAGCGGTTAAATACACGCGTGCAGAGTGTCGCTATGTGTTTACGAGAGACTATTTCTGACACTGACATTAAAAAAAATCTAAAAAACAGATAATATGCTTATTTGATATTGTGAACAATATACATTGAAATCGCGCTAGAAAATGTTGGCCTCCAGGTAAAAATAAATAAATAGGAGCAGCATCTCACCACGACACGCATCATCAAATTTGTCCAGACAAAAGACTATAACAACAGTGAGTTGTCATTTGTGGGAAAAGCACTTAAACAAGATTGACCATGGCTTGTAATTTTAATTGCACACAGCTCTTTTCTCCGCATCTTAAGGGAAGTATTGTGACAGGCAATGTGCTGACACTAATCCACAAACAAATAAACAATGAGATGTTGCTTCTTTCTCTTTTTTTTCTTACAGCTTGTCTCACAGTGTTTCACTCACAAAAAAAAGTTGCGTTTTTACAGAAAGTAATGCCGAAGAACATTTTGTTACCTTGGTGGCTTCCATTTCCTTCCTTCTCGCCGTAACATGAGCGGCGTGTGTCTGCATGGATCGCTGTGCTCGTTGTTGGCAGTTATTAATATCAGACTGCAAGGTGCTCATTACAAGAGCGGCTGACTTGTTTTTGGATTCCATGGCATCAAAAACACTTCTGGAACGGGTGAAATCAAACACATAAAAAGACAATTATTTCCCTTAAACGAGTTTTGAATATCATGCATATGGAGCCTGTCGATGTATACTCAAAGCAAGACCTTTATTTAGGAGATACTCTTATTACATATACTCAACATTTTGAGAGAAAAGGTTGATTAAGGAAACTGAGAGCCATACAAGGGGAGGGGTGGGGAAAAGTTTGTGTAATATTTTTGTTTTGTTTTGTCTTGTTTTGTTTTCTTCTTGTTTTCATCTTATGATGTTAAAAAAAAAACATCATCCTTGTGTGGTGTTTCTACAAGGTTATACAATTGTGTATTTTCTTTTTGTAAAATAATACTTTCAGCATAACAAACTGTAAATGCTGCCTATTTCACTACAAATATCCTGTAAACAAATGTTTGTTAATAAAAATAAATCTTAAAAATAAAAATAAAGGTTGATTATGAATGCCTGGCCTTTCAAAATTCTTCAACAACAATATCCTATTTGTATTATTATAGGCAAGGCAGCTGTGTTCGTAAAGCACACTTCATATCCTCAAAGTCAAAGTGCTTTACAGAACCAGAAACATACAGTACAGATAAAAGATTAACAATACAACAACAAAAAGCACAGACAATGTATAGAAGAGATGAGGATAAAACCTCTCCATCCAGGTCTAATGAAGGCGATTTAAAAGCTAAGCTAAAAAAAGACAAGTCTCAAGCCATTTGAGTAGGAAGTGGTAAATATAAAAGTATTTATCTTTGACTTGGACTCTTGAGACTTCCAGTAGGCCCCGATGTCCTAATTATAACCCATTGAAATGTTGAGTGTTCCCCGTGTGTTACAAACTTACTCAAGTTCATCGATGACTTCCGGCATGCTTTGGATCATCACTTCCATTGTATCTGAAGCATCCCGGTAGTGTGCGCTCTTCTTCCTGAGGTCGCTGATCCGGGCCCGGGTGTTGTCGTATCTCTCCACGGCGGCGGCGTTTGAATCCTGGAAACAGAAATAGTTTCATTTACGTCTAAGCTGTGATTTCTTCTAAAGTGTTTGGAGAGAATGACACGACAGCTATCTGGGACTAGCTCTGTGCTCATCTTTGACTCAGGGTGAATTGTTTATGCAACCTGTCGTGGCCATTTGTCTAATAAATCAAAAACAAACATAAATCAAATTGCCAGTGTCTGCCTGGGTTTGTGGTTCACGCAGCCAAAAGAACGTATTGTCCATTCAGGATTACTATTTTCTGATCAAAAAACCAGCAAACAAACCAAAGAACAAAGGAACTCCTAACGCTGCGTCTCCTGCACTGGTAAGAAAAAACACAGGTCTACCCAGGTGCATGCTGGTCTTGTACCTGCCTACTCCTACATATAACCACAGGTGCCCACTGTGTTACCCAATTCGTGAACAAATGAACAATCAAAAGACTAAATATATCTCAACAACAACAACAATGAATTAAACTAAAGTAAAAACTATCACAAAAAAAGCTATTTTAATATATTAAAACATCAAAACACCAAACCTAAACAAGCAAACAGCCTGAATGATGAAACAATACTATTCGTCAATAAAATAACTCACGACTAATATCAAATAAATAGCTCCAACACAACCGTTTACTTTTCTTTTCTTACCTGGGCCTCTTTCAGGAGCGCACATTGGAGTTGTTTCTCCTCCTCAAGCCGGACTAGTTTCTCTTCGTGTTCACGCTGAATCTTCTCAAAATGTTCTGTCAATTTCTTCATTTTCTATACAAACAAAAGATGAGTCACAAATGCAGTTGATTCCTACTGTTGTGTACATTCTATTGTTTTTTCTTAATGTATAACTATCCTCAGACTGAGATTATAATCATTATTTAGAATTTAGTCTTGCTATTGTGTTTTATTTTGATCTTTTATTAATGTTCTGATGTGCACCCGTTGCTGTGATCCTGAAATGTCCCCACTGTGGGACTAAAAAAGGAATATCTAATCTTATCTAATCTAAAAATGAAAATGTATCATCACCAAAACTTCTGTTTCCAGTTCTTCCGTTGCTGCGGATGCCTCTTCAAATTCTTTCTGAAGTTTTTTGTTCGGCCGCTCCGAACTCCTCTGGTGTTGAAACAGTTCTTCATTTATATTTGCACACTGACTCTGATGCAATGGAAAACACAAAGAAGAAAATCACTATCCGAAAAGGCCTCAAACCTGGAATATGCCGACTACCAACTACGCCATGGCCCTGCTGAGACTCCGCCCACTCCTCCTCTCTACCTCCATCTGCCTGATGGATCGTGGAGGGCTCCATCGTGGAATATGCCTACTATGAACTATTCATACTCTGTCATATTCATTGATTGTGTTGTTACTGTGTTTTAATTTGTGTGTGATGATTCATTCTATACACATTACATCTATTACACCTGTCCATCCTGGAGAGGGATCCTCCTCTGTTGCTCTCTTGAAGGTTTCTTCCCTATTTTTTCCCCCTGAAGGGTTATTTGGTAGTTTTTCCTGATCTGATGTGAGGTTTTGGGACAGGGATGTCTATGTGTATGGATTGTAAAGCACTCTGAGACAAATTTATAATTTGTGAAAATGGGCTATATAAAATAAACTGAATTGAATTGAAAACCTGGTAAAAGCAGTGACAGGCAATGTAAAGGGAATGTATCAAATGAAGCAATGTAATACAGCATTTAAATCTATCTTCATGGAACGTATAATGTTCATTTTTTATTGAGCCTGTGCTTTGTGAAGCTTCACCTCTTCATACGTGTCATCATGCACAATCAAAGTGTTCCACGGAAACAGAAAAAAGAAGTCTGCAAAGAAAACACAGTGATGTATTTTTGAAGAGTTCAATTTAAATCTACTTTTGTGGAATTCACCTTCAGTAGCTCCCGGGCAGTCATCTGACCCATCAGATGTTTCCTCAGGTCTTCAATCGCCATCTGTGGAGCACACGGAGAGAACCCCGAAAACAACACGGGGGGGAAAACATTCGGTGTCTCACGTTTCCCTCCACACAGTGACCCATGCGGTAGACATCCAGCGCGTGCATATGTCGTCACTGACCCTGACTCTCTCTTCTTCCGTGAAGGTGAGCTGCTCCTGCTCTTCCAGTTTAGTCCGGGTGACACTGTGCTGAGCTGCAACCTGGGTCACTTCCTCCTCGGCCTTTTCCCACTGCTCGTCATTGTCGATGATTTTCTGGAGCATCTGCTTCCTCTCCTCGTGCATCTGCTTCACCGCCTTCTCGCTAGCAGTTTGTATTTGTTTTAAATGGCAAAGAAAAGCAGCGGTAAGCTCACATCAATAGCTAGCACATAGGTAATTGTTTGGCTCTTTGATTTTTCTACCTCTCAGATATTTTCATCTTGTCGTCTTCCACATTCTGTTCACACTCCATGTTTTCTCGACGGAGCGCCGCCAAGGCGTTACGTTTTGAAAGGAGCTGCTCTTCTACGCGGGAAACCTCCGCTTCCCCGAGAAGTCTCTGCGGGAAACACAACATACAGCGGGGCCGCCGAGCGGACGCACTTTCTGTCTTCTTCTTCTTTTTTTACATGATTTAAACACTTTTGTGACAATACTTACAGTTTTCTCAATTTCTCCTTGCAGTGCAACTAGCCTCTCATTTAATATCGCATTCCTTCGCATTTCATCCTCAATTTCAAGTTCCGATTGCAGAATCTGTAATATAAAAGGAGGGGGAAAAAAATGCATTGGACAAGTCTTGAAAATAAATTGTTCACAAACAATATCCTTTACCCAGTCGTTCGCAGTTTTCTCGAGCTCCAGCAATTCCGGGACACGTCGTGTCGTGGCTGAGCACTTGTCTCCCGTTAGTGCAATCGTCTTTTCAGCATCCTTGATTTCTGCCCACATCGCTTCCTCGAGCATCTTCAACTGGTTTAACTCGTCCCTGGAGGGAGAAAAAAAGACTTTTGTCTTGTGTTTTAAAGTTGGTCGATTGCCGGCAGTTTTTGATGGGAATCACAAAATAATGTATGACACGAGTTATTCATGATACTCGCTATATTGCCAAATAAACCTGCGACACACACACCGCGATAACTGAACAATAAACTGGACTGGACAGACAAAACAAATGCACTTTACAGGAAAGAGCGCAGACGAACTGCTGAGGAGATCCCAATAAACTGAACGTACCAAAAACTGGCTAAATACTCATTTATGTGCATTATTAATATCGCCATATACTGTATAATACCAATATTCTCTGCTATACCAACATTTCACATTTCCTTCTTTTTTTCTGTATGAGCAATAATGTGAACTCAACCATCCATTGTGTCCAGGATTAGATTATAGATGTTTCACTGTTTACTTATTCATTATATCTTTACTGTTTGATTACTTATTTATCATCCTATATATTATTTCATACTCATGTGTCTTGTTGTTGGACTTTCTCTTTTTTACTGCAGTCAAACTGCACATTTCCCTCCTGTGGGACAAAGAGGATCTCATCTTAACTGAATAGGAAACTATACTCTTAATTAAGGTATTTTTAAGGAATCAAACCTGTATTGATTTCCCCCCCCACACATTTAAAGAGTCATGCATTTTGTATATCAAATTTGTATCATATCATCAAATAATTTTTTTGTTAAAGTTCGTTAAATGAATGGTTGGGTTCGTTACAGTGAGACTCGTCTTCAAGCAGCATCAAGCAGAAGTATTGTTGCTATGGATACGTGCAGATTAATATACCTACTGACTTAAATCAGCAGTTGACCGTATCTTTGTTAAAGGGTTATATATGAGATATGAATTCATTGTCGGTTGTTTTAACTGTTTTTAATGTGTTGTACGGCGACCTTGAGTGCCTTGAAAGGCGCCTTATAAAATAAATGTATTATTATTATTATTATTTTATAGACCTCAGTGAAACACGCGTTATCAGTGGCACAAACAGACATTTTAAAAAATGCTTTCAGAAGCAATTACAAATGAAATGTAACCGTCTGTGTGGTTATCAAACATTATGCAAAAGGTTCATAAATACATTGGACTTTAGTTGTTTTCTGTACCTTCCTTTGTGCTTTGATAGTGTGCAGTGCTTACAACCTTTAACTCTCCTATTACCTTTGGGGTCAATTTGACGCCATTCAATGTTTAACGGCTCTAAAAAAATTATTGACATCATTATTTTTGCTTCATATTTCATGAATTTTGCTAATTTATTGGGGACAACTGGAAAAACATAAAATTCACATGATATGTTTTCAATGTCCTGAACACAACTTGTACGCATCGGTGTTCTTTGGGGTCAATTTGACCCCAGGCTGTTTTTCACTGTGTAAAACAAATAAGAAATATCAACTTTTTTATATATTTAAAGGGCTATTTAGGTAGTCAACAAACAAACATAAAGCACCTCACACTTAAACTTGAGAAACAATATTAATTCAAATAATGTTCTGGAGGTTTTAATTGCTGGGGTCAAATTGACCCCGAGGGTAAAAGATCTTCGTAAATTTGAAGGTAACAGGAGGGTTAAGAAATCACAGAATAAAAGCATTTGGAGATAAGTAATCCACAAGAATAGACCAGTCATAGCTGATCATAAAAAAAGAAGCCCCATAACAGATGGACAGAGGCCCCCACCTTCAAATAAAAGTCAGCGCTGATACTCAGTGTGTACACACTGTATATATTCTCATTATGCACTTGCTGACATCAACGATTACAACTTTTTTCGTCCTGGCAGATGTCTCCTGTCTCAACCGCAGCACGATGGCGAACCTGTCGGTGTTCACTGCAGTCGGATACTCACAATGTGCTCGCCAGCTGATTCTTAGTCACTGACAGAGCGCGATCCATCGAGATCATTTCATCGTTGGCGTCCAGCTCCATCTTTTTTTTCTCCTCGTCGAGCAGTAGGAACTCGCTTCGTGTGTTTGAGTAGACTTCGTCGGTCTGAAAAACAGAAGGGGGGAGATCATGGTGCTTTATTCCCTCAGATAGTATTACCTTCGCATTGAAAATGCGGAAGGTTATGTTTTGATCGCCGTCTATTTATTTCTTTATTTATTTCTTTGTATGCGTGTTATTCGCATAACAAAAAAAGTATTAAACCGAATCGCATGAAATTTGGTGGGATGATTGGTTATTATCCGGGGACCATTTGATTAGATTTTGGGATCAATTGGGTCAAAGGTCAAGGTCATGAAAAGGTCTAAATCTTATTTTTACCAATTGTTATCCAATTGGCATGCAACTAATGCCAACATGTTCATAATTCAATGCCCAATCTTGTGATATGCGAAGGTATGCGCTCTACCGAGTGCCCGTGCTAGTTAGAGGTGTATCAATATGGATGAATCCCAAAGTGCATCTATAAGCCACTGCCACGAGCCAACAGTGAGGCTGTGCACATAAGTTAAGCTTTGCTTTGCTTTGGCAAACATTTGAAAATCCGGAAGTCTAGATATTAACCCTATGAAATGAAAGATAAACACATCAAAGCCCAGCACTTCTGTTTTCAGAACATTCACAGCCAAGGTTTTAAAAAATACACGTCAATTGTGCTAATTGAGGGAGTCTGGTAACCACAACAAATGTAGAGGTGTCATATCAACGCTGCCCCCTCTGTATCTCCTCCATCCCCCCTCCTCTCTATTCACACACTTGTGTGGCATATTTGTATAAAGGCATGAAACTCAAAGTTCAGTTGAGCAGAATTCATCCCTTAGATTTCGATGCATCCCGACTTGAATGATTTTTTTTTTTACCAAGGACAAAAGCTAAATGAAAAAAGTCAGGGAATTATTGAAGTTATTAGGATTCGACCTCTGGGGACTACGCATGTCTGTAGAACATTTCACGGCAATCCAGTCGTTTGTTAAAATGGAATGATTTCAGTCGGCCAACGCGTTGGATAAACACCGGACCACTAGACCAACAAACATTGCACTCCCTAGTGCCATGCCACTTGTGGATTTAAAATAGATTTAAAAAGGAGCAAGTGGGTGAGTGAGAAAGAGCGAGTGTGTGTGAGGAAGAATCAAATCAGAGAATGTACCTTCCTTGGAGCTTTTTGTGTGTGTTGTGCTCTGGCGACATACACAGGAATGCAGCACATTAGAGTTTACCTCAGCTTGTGCCGCGTTGATCTGATTTATGATTCCTCTCTGCAGCTCCAGGTTTGCTTTCACAACGGGCATTTGTTTCTTGGCGAAGTCGATGTCCTCGCGTAAGCTCCGGTTCCACGCCTCCGCGTACGAGAGCTTCTCCCGAGCTTGGTCAAGCTTCTCTCTGTCTAGTTTGAGTTGCCACTTCAGCTCAGAGATTTCTTTAATGCATGCGTCGTGCTCTGCAAGAAAAAAATAAACAGTCAAAAAAATCAGCGTCGCGATATTGTCGCGAGGAAATGAAGAGCATCTTCTCTCAGTGACAGACCTTTTTGGATTAAAAGAGAGCGCTCTTGTTGCTTCCATTGGGAAATACCGTCGACTTGGTTCTCCAGGAATCGCTTCCTTCTCTTCTCTTTGCGGAGAGCGACCTCGGCGTACTGCCGATCGGCCTCCAGCCGCTCAATCAGACACGTGACCTCGCCGAGGACGTCGTTTATTTTCTTCAGTGGTGACGATAAAGGACAGCTTTCTGGAGGGTTAAAACACTTTACGAGATTGTTGCATTCTAGTGTACCGTGTGGCACTTTCAACTCAAGAACAAAAGCAATAGCAGAGCTGCGTTAACTTTATCTGACCAACTACAAAGTGCTCATGAACATAAACCCTGATGATTTATGGTATTCCGTGAGCAGAAGTGGATACTGGTTGGAATATTTTTCGTTATTATGCAGACAAAAGACGTGAAACCAATTGTGATGCTGACTGCTAGAAACTAGAGCTTCTCCATGGAAGTACACAGTACACACATGTGTGTGTTGCTCCTTTATCTTTGTTTTTCCATTGCTTGACAAAAAATGAAGAGCAAATATTTTGGAAATGACTTAACGGTATTTAAAAAAGAAAAAAGTTGCTCACCTCGAGCACTAATTGCGACGCCTTCGACGAACAATTCCGCAGATGTTACCGATTCAGTATCTGAGTCTCTGGACTGAAATCTGTTTTTAAACAATTAGTTAACCTCATGTTGTGTTTTTTTACATCTTACTGGATATAACAACAATAAATAATGATCATTAAAAACACGAGAGGACTTCACCTTAAAGTGTTGCTGTATTGATGCTTATCCTGATTGATCTGTGGCGGATATTTTCCAGACTGGGACAAGACAAAAGGAAAGAAATGCGTGATTAAATAGATTTGTACTCCTATCTGATATTTGTTTTTACAATCTTTCACGCGTCCGATCACGTCCACACATCAGTTTACCTGTTGACACCAATTTTCCGCTGCCATCTTCAGCTCTTGGATATGATAAGTAGCATTGTTGACACATGGCAGGGGGCTGTTGAGCAGAGCACATGCACGACGTCTACCAGAGCAGGGGGCCTGGAGATCTGCTTGATCTTGAGAACACAAATTATTAAGATCTGTTAATGCAACTTCTGTTGATGACATACACACAATTGTTTTTAGAGAAGCAATTAAAAGCCGACCCTACCTACATATGTCTTTTATATAATCCCACAGAGCCTCTGGCATATTTTCAAAATAACACGGGGGGGAAAAAATCAATAAATCAACAAAACAGACTTTTATTGGAACAAACATTCAACCTGTACTTCAATAACTTTATTATGAGAAGTAATTACAAACATGTGAAAGATGTTCTGTAGTTCTTTACTTTCTCTTTGATTCTGGTTGCATAAACTCTGCAAGAGACTGGAAGGTGACAGAGCAGAGACAACTAATTCAAACGTCTCAACACAAGGACACAACACTGTGTGGTGAAAGGACGCCATCTGGCTGAAATAATGGGTAAAACAAATTGGCAATAATTCACGTCAAACGTCTGACAAATACTGAGTTAGTCTTCTGTCTATATTATCATGCAATGACATGTCATGCTCATCCACAACTAAAAGTAACAACATCTAAATAGTGACGGTTATTTAAGACCACGTTGATGTCGGTGGCAAAAGGTTACCTGCACTGGGTATTATTTTGATATACATATATATACTTATAGTTGGAATTAGATTTATTTTTAAAGACAGGAAACAATTTCAGACTATTTCGAAAGCATGTTTTTTTTAAATAAGACGGGAAATAACACACAGTATAAGTCACATTAGTTCTGTACAAATGACAAAACTGTAAAAAGAGGTTTATTATATAATAAAGTCTCAATTCTTATGAGCAATGGTATCAATCGTACACTGTAAGATAGCAGGAACCTGAATGTACGCCATGCAAAGGAGGACCAAACGTAGGCGCGCACACCCACAAGAGTGTCATCGACTGTCACAACAACGGGCGGGGGGGGGGGCATGCACCTGTCTGGGCAAAAGGGATGTCTGGTGTTGCCTGGCTTTTTGCGAAGGACAGCCTCACATGTTTGTGGAATAGTTGATTGGCCCCTTCATGACAACAAAGGACCGAAAGACAAACGACTCGTACTCAAATCAATACAAGAAAAGGTCACAAACCGCGTGTGAGACGATTGAACCTTTCCCACTTCAGATATCAGATATCTTGCAACGGCGATCCATTAATCGAAGAACGGGGAGAAGTGAGCCGACACGGGGACCGCTGAGTGAAACGCATGTGTGGGGGAGACCTGGAATGAAGGCCATCTGTTGCTGAGCAGATTAGATGAATAATACAAAGTGAGAGAACCAAGTGGGGGAGGAAGGTAGTGAGGCAATATGTCACCAGTGTGGGGGGGGGGGGGGGGAGGATAGGCTCTAAATTATACCGGCGGGGAGGATTATTGCCGCCGAGCAGGCCCAAGTGAGTCTGATGGCCAATAGTTACATCATTTCACTAATGACATTAGATATTTAATTGTAATTATCATAAAACTGAAGTCGCCTACTTGATATCATTTCCGAGTTGCAGTCCACTCAGCCCAGTCTACAGGATGGGCTTTGAGTGGGCAGCTTTAGGACAGGTGGGGTCTCCAAATTAACTTCATATTCAGCTTGATACATACTAATTTAAGCATGTGTTAACCAAAAACACTGATTCAAAAAGGAATTACGCATCCGGTGACCACTGACCACACTGGTTATAGTTTCTGTCGTCCATATTTGTTTGTATTTATTCTCCTATTGGGAGTTTGCATCTGTTGCAGTAACAGAGCGTCTCCAGTAGATTTTATGTTGCCTGTTTGGGTTAAAAAAAAGTAAAATGGATCAGGGTGTAACGTTAAAGCAGATCATCTTAATATCTAAGAACATTTAATTACTCCTTTTTTTTCTGTAAATGGGGACAAGTGTGTTCTCCAAATGAACTTCATATTCATAGACAGCTCGATGAATATGCGAGTCAAAATTAATAAAGTGTAAGGTGACGATGCACTGATCACACTGGTGGTTATAGTGTCTGTCGTCCATATTTGTTTGTATTTATTTTCCTATTGGGAGTAATCATCAGATTGTATGTTGCCTGTTTGGACTTTAAAAAAAGGAAAATAGCTCAGCTTGTAACGTTAAAGAGGATCTATTTCACAAAACACACACACGTATTTATGGAGCTGTCTATGAATATGAAGATAATTTGGAGACCACACTTGTCCCCATTTACTGTAATACAAGTAGTAAATAGAACAGGCACTCGGTAGAGCGCATACCTTCACATATCACAAGCTTGGGCATTGAATTATGAACATTTTGGCATTAGTTGCATGCCAATTGGATAGAAATTGGCTGCGCTGTGGTAAAAAGAAGATGTTGACCTTTTCATGACCTTGAGCTTTGACCCGATCGATCCCAAAATCTAATCAAATGGTCCCCGGATAATAACCAATCATCCCACCAAATTTCATGCGATGCAGTTTAATACTTTTTGAGTTGTGCGAGTAACACGCATACAAATAAATAAATAAATACACGCCGATCAAAACATAATTGATCACATTTTCAATGCGAAGGTAATTAAGTGCTCTTTACTGTTAACCAAAAACCTTGAGTTAAAATGAATAAAGTATGAGGCGACCACCACATAGTTTCTGTCCTCCATATTTGTTTGTAGGCCTATGCATATTCCTATTGGGAGTACTCATCAGATTGTATGTTGCCTGTTTAGACTTTAAAACAAGTAAAATAGCTCAGCTTGTGACGTTAAAGAGGATCTAATTCACACACTAAGAACATGTCATTGCTCCACTTCTTTTGGCCGTTTAACACCGTTCATTACTCTCACCTGGACTCTCACCTGGCTGGCTCGGTCGTCCTTCCCTGGACGGGAATCTGAGCGGTTCAACGTCCGGCATCGCTGCGAGTCCTCCGGCGGGTTTACCGACAATATGTCGCCAGTTGTCCGTCGTTGACCTGACCACGTGGTGTTGTTTGGCTTTTGGAGGGGGAAAAAAAAGCCAACGTGAGTGACCGTTGGCTGTTTAATGTACACGTGAGGTTATACGTTGTAATATGTCGTTGGTTAAGCTGAGAGTTAACGTCGGCTAACGTTGCAACTGATACCTCGTCATCTCCCTCTCTTATCCAACGTTAAGTTGACGGTTAATTAACTTAGCTAATTACATATTAATGAGCATGGGGGGGGGGGGGTGTTGGCAGAAAGTGAAAGCGGAAAATAATGTCAGGCGATATCAACTTACTTGTATTAATACACCTTTGACGGACAGCTGTCTTGAAGTGTGTTGTTATCCTGCGTGACTGTGTAAAAACAAAAACTACAACAACAACAAAACTGCCTGTTACTAAAGTTTTCCTCCAAATGAATCAACTGGAGTTGCCGTCAATCTTCTGCTGGGGTTGCTTAGCAACAAGGGGCTGCGCTTGGGAGAGAGCGAGTTGCGTTCAAGAGCAGCAGCCACGGTTCGTGCTTTGAGGGTGTGAATTTAGGCACATTTCAGATTAAGAGAATGAGACGGTATTTCTTTTTCACTTCGATCATTGTTGGTATTGACAGTTACGTCATGTATTTATTGTATCTTAATTTTTTTAGGCATAAGATCTAAACTTTAAATCTGAGAAACATCTATTACTTTGATTGTCTTGAACACTTGTTTTGTGTTGCAAGTCTGATACTACGACCAATTAATTAACACCATTGTACGTGTCGTGAGTAGTACACAATATTTGGACAACTAAGACTCCAAAAAAGCTATTATTCGATTCCAAAAATGTTTTCAATAAACATTTAGGGACGTATTCAGGGATGTTCAATCTAAATTGTTCCACCACAGGAGGAGACACGGCTCACTGATGGACAACCTTTCAGATCAGTTTTTGAGCAGTTTCAGCACTGAAACAACCCTTCTCAAAGTCACCAATGGCCTCCTCCTCCTCAGACTGGTCACCTCAACCTTCTCATTCTCCTCGACCTTCCTACCTCCAACACCATCAACCACAACATCCTACCCTCCTGCCTTGAATCGTCCCTCAACATCACCGAAACTGCTTTCTCCTGCCTCAAATCATATCGAATAAACAGACACAAATTCAACAGCATCAACAACTACACCTCCTCCACTGCTCCTCCGTCTCAGGGCGTGCCCCAGGGTTCGGTGCTTGGTCCTCTTCCATTCATTCTCTACCTGCTCCCTCTTGGAAACATGGTCTCCTCGCCGATGATGTCCAGCTCTACATCTCCACAAAGGCCTTTACCACTGCTACTCACTCCACTCAGACCAACTGCCTCACTGACTGATTAAATGGATGCAAACTAATTTTCTTAAACTCGACTGTGATGAATCTGACATTATCATCATCGGTCACCAAAATCAGTCACAACTTCTGCCTCGTCATCGACAACACCACTCTGTCTCCCTCCCCATCCGCAACCTCCGAGTCATGTTTGACAGCAACCCCTCCTTTGAACATCACGTCGAACAAATCACCAGAACTGCCTTCTTTCACTTAAAAAACATTGCCCGTCTCTGCCCATCACTCTCCTCATCTGCTGCTGAAACTTTGATCAATGACTTCATCACCTGAATTTACTTTTGCAATATAGTGTTATTTATGGCTCATCATCCAAAACCATAAATAAACTCATCCAGAACTCCATAATCGGGCCCCCTACTACCTCGCCGACCTGCTCCACATCACTCCATCCCGTTGGCTCCGCTCCTCTTATGCCAATCTCCTACCCACATAGGACAAAGCAGCGGACATTGGCCTTCTCTATATCTGCCCCTCCCTCTGGAACTCTCTCCCCAAAGTCATCTGCACTGACCTTTCCCTATTCAAATCACAAATAAAAACCCACCTGTTCAGAACAGTTTTTAATGTGTGATTGTGTGCTCTATAGTAGAATATTAACTAATTTAATAAATAAAATAAATGAAGTGAATACATACATATAATATAAAAAATAACATGAATAAATAAACATAAATACATACATATAAATACATACATATTATAAATAAATACAGTACATTATTTATGTTCATATTTTTCTTATTCATTGTTTTTATTGTAATTTTAGTTATTTGTATTGTACAGCTTTTAAGATGTTTTAAATATGTTATGTACAGTGTCCTTATGAGCTATATAAATTAAATGCATTATTATTATTATTGTAATGAAGAGTTATTGAAAAACACTTATCTCGATGACGTCATCCTCCCCAAGCTTAATAAAATAAAAATGCTTAAACATGATAATCTTCGCCTCTTTTTTTAAAGATATGTTTCTTATCAAACTTCAACATTTGGAGCCGAAAGCACAGTGACGCAAGTGAAGAGATTCCGTATTACGTCATCGCGAAGGCCACACACAGGAGGCAGTGCTGCCTTCGATATTCTCCTCCGCCAGCAGGCTCCGCTACCCGGAAAAAAAAATTCCACAACACAAGCGGCTCGTCAGGAAGAGAGCGGCCGCTTCGTGCAGCGATGCTGCCCCCGACCCGCTGATCGGTACCGCGGGACACGACCGGCCGTCGGACGGGAAGAAGAAGAAGAAGAAGAGGAAGAAGAGGGAGAAGACAACACAAACAGAGATGTTGCATGACATGCCTCGCAGTACATCGTGGTGAGTGTCGTGCAAAGTGCAGCTGCTGCTGCTGCCGCCGCTGCAGCTGAAGGCTGGCGGAGCAGCAGAGGAGCCACCGTCACCGACTTTGTCACTACGGGTGAGACGAGTTTCAAGTTTCCGCAATTAAAAGAAAGAACGGAAAAAAACGACGAGTAAACAACAACAACAACGTTAGAAAGTGTCGCGTGCGTATTGGTGTGCGCGGGATGGTGTTTGCGTAACAATGAGAAGCTTTGTGTCGCGTCTACACACACACACACACACACACACACACAGGTGTCTCAGGCGTGACACGGGACGTGTGTGTGCCACTAGCTGCCTGTGTAACCATCCTCTCTGCTTTTGACCCTTTCGGCCTCCATCGCTCCGGTGGAATGTGGATGTTTTCCTTGATGCCCAGAGGGCAACGGTGTCCGTGCCCGGGAGCACGAGCTCTCGTCCAGCTTGTGATCAACATGCAGTTTGTCTCATCACATCCTGTCGACTTCTATTTATTCCACTGATTCTGGACTATTTTTGATAGACGCTTTCAAAGAGCTAAAACAAAACAAAAGAAAAACAACTTGTGTTTTTGTGTTTATTAGCTGCGCTCTCGTGCTAAAGTGTTGGCCTTTTTGCAGCTGAAACCATGGCGATGATCAGCAGGGCCCTCCAAGCAGACACCACTGGTACCAGACAGGAAGAGAACCCTGGCTTCACCTCTGAGCTCCATACAGCTGATTGACCTTAATAAGTCAACGCCACCGCTTTCTTTTTTTATTTTATTTTATTTTGAATATCCCTGTCAGGGGATGGGATTCGGATGCCAGTGTAGTTTATAGTCTTGTGATGTAAAAATAACTCTGGCCAATCAGCGGTAACAGCTGCGGTGGAGCCGGCCCGACACAGATTTACTGTATAAGGAGGATATCCACCAAACAGCGCTGTACACGATACGTTTCGCTGAGCCAGCGCAGAAACAGACTCGTAAAATGTAAATAACTGACTAATAAGGCCTTCTTGCAGTTGACCCTCGTCCAACAGAAGTCCGAGCAGCATTAAATCCACATGAGTGATTGCTGTGAGACCCCTTGGTGCAGTTCTACCAGTCCAATCTGCAATGGTACTCGCACTCGTTTGATTTTTTCCTTTTAAAGCCATATTATTGCAAAGATGTCGGTGTGACAATGTGACGGTGCCTCAGAGGAAGACTAATGTTGGCTGGGCACGTGCCAGGAAAGAGGTTCGGGGTCTGCAACCAGAGAGCCAGTAAAGCCGCGCAAGAATGTGGAGCCTTCTCATTTAGTTAAAGATAGAGGCGACGCGGAGGCCGGATCCTCGGCGACAAGTTTCTCGTTTCAGAATACGTCCCTCGCTCGCGCGTTCGGGCTTCTTCCTCGTTGAGGAAGGAGCGCGTGTTGACGAACGTTTGTTTCCAGAAGGAGGACTTTGCGATAGGAAGGAACGCGAGCATGGTGCTTCACGGGAGGTATGTCGATCGTCTCGCTCTCCCCTCCTTCGCCAGGGCACGCTTTGTATTGGCGGCGCGGTGGTTTAATATCTGCTGCCGCCACAGATTGCGTCTCAGCTGTATTCCGAGACTGAAAACAGACCACCGGAAGGGAAGGTCACGTAACTGGCACTCGGGACGTGCGCCGCTTGGTTATCAATGTTAATATGAGATAGTGTATGTTTTATACACTTTTACATTCACTCGGTGTGGAAGAGGTGAATTGGAGATGATATTGGATGATAGTAGTGGCTTTGTGTACATCTAAAACAGTTATTTACTGTTGTCATTACCTTGTTTTAATTGCTGAAACCCTCAATATTCATACTCAATATGTCGTTTATAACCCTAAAACGCAGGTGTTTTCAATTTATGTGAACGATCTGCTCTGGCATGTCATTAATATTTCATAGTATAATTATATATTTTTGCTTTGAGGTGATTTCCTGAATCGCTCGATTCTGTACTTCCAGGTTCATATAGTTTAATCTTTTCCGCACCACGCAAATTGCGGCGTGATATTTCAATTAATGTCGGCGTGTAATTTGAAACAGCACGCCCGAGTGATCGTCTCGCCCGAGAAGTGCTCCACTGCGCTCTCGACTGTCGTCCCACTGAGCTTTTATCTCATAAAACGATATTTACGAGTGGAAAAAAAAACTTCCCTCTGCAAACTTTGCTTGTTTGCAGTGGGAGGTGTAGTGTCTGTGTGTGTGGGATGTGAGGTGTGTGTGTGTGGGGGGGGGGGGGGTGGGGGGGCACTAGTACTCTGCTAGTACTATGTTTTTATGAACATAGTGGCTGGGATCGTTGCTGCCATGGCAACAAACCACATGACTAGGCGTATTAGATTGCCTCAGACAGTGTGCAGCGAGGCATGGTGTGAGCCTCCTCTCTGCAGCTCGGCCCCTTTGAAAGTCTTGTCCTTGTCTTACTTAAGTTTTTATTTGACCCCCCCACCCACCCCCACACACACACCCCTCCCATGTCCCTCCCCCCATCACATTTCTGATAGGCGCTGTAGTGTGCTTTGTTTAATTTGCACATGTACTCTTTAAAAAAAAGCAACAGAAAAAGGGAGATCAGTGTGTGTTTACCACGGCCGGATTAAACTGCTATGGGGCCCTCGGGGTAAAATGAGTATTTTAGTCATTATTTTTTTCTTTAATTAAGAATGAAAATGCACAAAGCCTTCATATTTGTACTCCGGATTTGAATGGAGGGTCTCTGTAGTGTATGAACCCAAACTATGTCAGTTATTTTCTGGCTTTAAATGTGCAATTAATCAAATAATCACCAATTAATTGACTAATTCAACCGATCGCTGAACTCCCCCCAAACCAGTGATTGTGCAATCGTAGAAAAGCACGATTTAATATAGGAAGCAATCAAGTGCACATTTCAAGTTTAAGACCCCCTTGTTTTTTCTCTTTGTCACACGAGTTACTTGGAAACAAACTCGGATCAAATCTGCAAACAACACATTTTTCAGATAAACAAAAAATGAAGCTTTTTCGTCCGCCTCTGTCTGACTTTAGGGACCCATTGTTTCTAAAATAACTATAAATTTCGAGGTCGTAAATCTGCCGGATCTTGACGGTATACAGTGACTCGAGGGGTGGGGTTTATTTACCTGGAGCCTTTGGGTGCCTTCAGGGTGTGTGGGGCATTCAAAGTGAAATGATGTCATGCCAAATGGCCATAATGTGATTACAGTCTGCTCTGTGTACACAGTGGTAAATGATTATACAGTCATACACAGGAGATAAACAGATTGTGATGCTTCTGGAAATACACTGCAGTGATAGTACACACAATAGTGTCCCCACACACACACACACACACACACACATACACACATACACACACAGGGATTGTAAGTGTGTGTCTGACGTTACTTTCTCTCCTCCTGGGAAGAATGATTGAAGACTTCGGGCCGAGCGGCGACAACATGGCGGACAGACGGCAACTGTTTGTCGAGATGAGTAAGTGATCGGGACGATCCATGTCGTCTACCGTTCAACCCTCTGACCGTGAACATGGTATAATCCGCTCTGTAACCTTCTCCACTCCACTGGATTGTTAAATAATCCTATATCGTAAAAAAAAAATGTAAAAAAAGTATAATCTGTATTTGTTATTTATTGACATGATTTCTAATTTCCCAGTGTGATTTATTCATTTGATATTGAACACTTTGGGCGTTCCCGATGTTATTTGATCATCAGTCATTGTTCCCCAGGGGCTCAGGATCTGGACTCCATCCGATTATCCACATACAGGACGGCCTGCAAACTCCGATTTGTACAGAAGAAATGCAATCGTGAGTATATATATATATATATATATATATATATACACTACCGTTCAAAAGTTTGGGGTCATCCAGACAATTTTGTGTCTTCCATGAAAACTTACTTTTATTTATCAAATTAATTGAAAATTGAATAGAACATATAGTCAAGACATTGACAAGGTTAGAAATAATGATTAATATTTGAAGTATTAATTTTGTTCTTCAAACTTCAAGCTCAAAGGAAGGCCAGTTGTATAGCTTATATCACCAGCATAACTGTTTTCAGCTGTGCTAACATAATTGCACAAGGGTTTTCTAATCAGACATTAGTCTTCTAAGGCGATTAGCAAACACAATGTACCATTAGAACACTGGAGTGATAGTTGATGGAAATGGGCCTCTATACACCTCTGGAGATATTTCATTAGAAACCAGACGTTTCACCTAGAATAGTCATTTACCACATTAACAATGTATAGTGTGTCTTTTTGATTAATGTTATCTTTATCGAAAAAACTGTGCTTTTCTTTGAAAAATAAAGACATTTCTAAGTGACCCCAAACTTTTGAACGGCAGTGTATATATAAATATATCGCTCCGCTCATAATCCTTTGCATCGACGCGTCGACATGAATTCTCATCTCCCGTTGTCCAGTGCACCTGGTCGACATTTGGAACGTCATCGAGGCTTTCCGAGAGAACGGCGTCAACGCCATGGAGCTCGCCGAGGAGCTCCCCGTGGCTCGTCTGGAAGCGGTCCTGTCCACTATCTTCTACCAGCTGAACAAGCGCATGCCCAACACGCACCAGATCTCGGTGGAGCAGTCCATCAGCCTGCTGCTCAACTTCCTGCTGGCGTCCTACGACACGTGAGTCACGCGGCACGCCGATGGTGGGGTCGGACGTTTTTTTTCTCGTGAGCTAATGTAGAGAGTGTGAAATGGGAAATGGGACTCTGAAGTGTCAGGGGAAATACCGAATGTTCGCTTTCATAATGTCCCAACACGCTGGCGTAGAAGGAATATAAGATGTTTCGAGTTGCTGAAGGCTAAAAGATGATTTAAGGCCTTTGCCTCTAAAGGTTTAGTCTGTTAGAAAAAACTGTTCAGATCCAGAGGATTCAGCTTCTTCTACAATAATCTATGATCAATTCAATTCAGTTTACTTTGTATAGCCCATCATTACAAATTACAAATTCCCCTCAGAGGGCTTTACAATCTGTACACATACGACATCCCTGACCTTTGACCTCTCACATTGGATCAGTAACAAATCCCAAAAAAGAGAAAAAAATACTTTCACATGGAAAAAAGGGAAAACCTTCAGGAGAGCATCAGAGGAGGATCCTTCTCCCCGGATGGAGAGAAGCAACATATGTCATGTGACCAGAAGGAATCATTACAGAGTAACAACACATTCTTCATAATGTCAAATTGTATTTGCTCTTTCCTTTAGGGAGGGCCAGGGCAAGCTATCTGTCTTTGCTGTGAAGATGACCCTGGCAACCATCTGCGGAGGGAAAATCGTGGATAAATTAAGATGTAAGCGACACAAAAAAATGCTTTGTTTACTTTTTGAGCGTGAAAAAAATGACATGAAAATCACCCATTTTACCTATAATACATCAGATACTCGTCCAACTAATGTGCTGTTGTGGAATGTCCTCTGAACGTCTGCATCGGCGGTATCTCTGCGGAGCAGATATTGTTCATAAAGGGAGAAGCGGCACCCGGCCTCGCTCTTTGTGGCTGGAAGAAGTCATTATTCATTATCTGAAGGATGGGTTTTATTACATAATCTTCAAATCCGTGGGAGCAGTCGCAATGGCTCGTGAAGAGAGAGAGAGAGAGAGAAAAAGAAAAGGAGGGCTGTGTTGCTGGTGTATTATCACGACTGATTTGAATAACCGCTTTACTTTGATTTGTTTTCCCAGATAAGTGGGATAATTGTATCGTGTGTGCTGTAATTAGCCGACTGCGGTGGCAACTGACAATTACTTTGATTCACGTGGCGTAAAATGTTCTTTCCCAGATATTTTTTCCCAGATATCAGATTCTGCTGGAGTGATGGTCCACTCGCAGTTTGACCAGTTCCTGAGGGAGGCGCTCAAATTACCCAAGGCGGTTTTCGAGGGGCCTTCTTTCGGTTACACCGAACAAGCCGCGCGGACGTGCTTCACGCAGCAGGTGAGGGGGGTCCGTCCGTTGAGCGGGCGTCGTGGAGGATTTAAATTCTCACTCTCTCTCTCTCTCTCTCTCTGCGCCCGACAGAAAAAGGTCTCCCTCAATATGTTCCTGGACACGTTGATGTCGGACCCGCCCCCTCAGTGTCTGGTGTGGTTACCGCTCATGCATCGGCTCACCAACGTGGAGAACGGTAAGAGTATGGTGTGTGTGTGTGTGTGTGTGTGGGGGCTTTGTAGGACGTAGAGTTCAGCTTTGCATCGTCATCTTGAGTCACACACACACACACACACACACACACGCCTCCATTGAGGATGACCCATAGGGACCTTACACCCTGTGCATAAAAGTGTATATTATTATTATTTATTATTATATGTGTGTTTGTGGATAATGGTCACGCACAGAAAACACACAGTCACATGCTTAAACGCACGCACACACACGCACGCACACGCACACACACGCACACACGCACACACACACACGCCTCCATTGAGGATGACCCATAGGGACCTTACACCCTGTGCATATGTGTGTTTGTGGATAATAGTCACGCACACTTCATCACCACCTTGTGAGGAGAAAACACACAGTCACATGCTTACACACACACACACACACGCACACACGCACACACAGCAGGCTGTCACCAGGACAGAGCGAAGTGCACATCTGTCCTTAAATGAACGTGAATCCTTCTCTCCGATGCCACGTATCCCGGTTGTTTACAATCGCGTCTGTTTTTCTTTTGCGTGTGTTTGTCCATCTGCGTGTCTGACCCCCCCCCCCGCAGTCTTTCACCCGGTCGAGTGCTCCTACTGCAACACCGAGAGCATGATGGGCTTCCGCTATCGCTGCCAGCAATGTCATAATTACCAGCTCTGTCAGGACTGCTTCTGGAGGGGGCATGCCAGCGGTTCCCATAGCAACCAGCATCAAATGAAGGAGTATACGTCATGGGTAAGGGGAGGAGGTGGAGGAGGAGAGGGGGCGGGCGGATGGAGGTGTGTCTGCGCTCGACCAGTCATTGTGGTTGTCGTCTGTTTGCCTCACCGCGATGTAAAGGACGCGCGATGATGTCATGGTTTTTTTTGGGGGGGGGGAGGGGATAGAGAAATTGCCGTCCTCGTGTTCTCAGTGAATTTGCACATGGCTCGTGTGTTTCCCCCCCAGAAATCCCCTGCGAAGAAGTTATCCCGCGTCCTCAGCAAGTCCCTGAGCTGTGCGTCCAGCAGGGAGCCTCTCCACCCCGTGTTTCCCGACATGCCGGAAAAACCTCTCAACCTATCTCACATTGTGTAAGTTCAGCCTCCGTCTCTCTCTCTCTCTCCCCCCCCCCCTCCCCCTCCCTGACTGCCAGCTGCAGAATTTTTTTTTTTTTCAGCGTTTGATTTCCTCCCTCAGCTGATAATGACCTTGTTGCTGCCTGGGAGTCTGAAGTGAATCCAGTCAATCTCTCGGGTCAACTGATCAATGGGGCTTCATGATAGCCGTGGGAATGATTGTGATCTGCTGCTACCTTTACCCTCCACGTGCATGATGCCGTGGTATAAATAATGGAACAGCCTGCACAAGCACCGGCCTGGTTTAGCTACATGCAGTGAGGCTATACGTCTGGAGAAAGAATATTGTTCATGCGTTTATTCTTTCACCTTCAAATTTAACTTGATTGCGGTATTTTACAGAATAACCCGTAAATGGCGAAAATAATTAATATTCTTTTGTACCACTGAATATTGGTTTTAGAGCCTGATACATATTGGACTTTTGAAGACAAAACCTCTCAGTATTTGACAACAATTATGATTATGATCCATATTGGGGGACATAGTTTTTCACATAAACACACAAATATATATATATATATTTATATATATATTTAATATATATATATATATTTAGATAGTTATTAAAAATAAGATCCTCTTTAGTTGAGGTTTCTGGTAATGATAAGCCATTAATATTATTTAATTTATTGATTACTTTCCTTTTTCCCGTGAATTTATTGAAGACAAAACCTCTCTGTATTTGACAAAAATTATGATCATGATCCATATTGGGGGACATAGTTCTTCACATAAACACACAATATATATATATATATATTCTTTAGAGAGAGTTATTAAAAATAAGATCCTCTTTAATTGAAGTTTCTGGTAATGATAAGCCATTAATATTATTTAATTTATTGATTACTTTCCTTTTTTCCGTGAATTTATTGAAGACAAACCTCTGTATTTGACACACACACAAAAAAAAGTAGAGTTATTAAAATCCTCTTTAGTTGAGGTAAATTACTTTCCTTTTTTCCGTGAATTTATTGTGTAACTTTTTTTCTGGTATTTCTGCATTTAGTGCTGCTCTGATTTGTAACGACTCATTTCATTCCTCTCCTCGTTCTGTACTTCCCTCAGAGATACGTGGTGAGTTTGTTTTTGGTTATTCAACGCATCGTAAAATAAAAGGTGTCCGTACATTCTTGTGACCGTAGATTTGAATCCTTTTGTTTTCCGTGCTCATCACATCCCGTCCACACCAGAGTGCTTACAGTCGCTGTTCTCACCATTTCGTCGCATGTTTTTTTTATTGTTTACCTCACACCCTGCGCAACGAATCATCTCTGACTCTTTTTTTTTTCGACGTCCTGACACATGCACAGAAAGTTCCTCTACCAAAAATGGAAATTCAGATCCACACGCAAAAAAAAAAAAGAAGTTTATTTGGATCTGAATTTCCATTTTGGAAACAAAAGTTTTTAATGTTACTTTTACATCTAGAGTTTCTTTTGGATAATTTTTTTCAACCTGTGTTTCCTGTTCAGGCCACCGAGACCAGTGAACATCACCAACGACTACTCGCTCTCCCACTCCATGCCGATATCAGGGAACCCGTACTCCACCAAAAGGTGAGCGCGCTCCTCAAACAACGGCTGCCCTGGATGTTCAAAAGCAGATCTTTTCAAGTCGCCTCCCGCCCCAAAAAGGCCCATCCCCCGCCGCCTCTGTGAACCCACACTGTCTTTCTTTCTCTTGCCTTTTATTATTTCCCAACATTCGTGTGTCATCGTGCTCCTTTTTCTTCCTTTCTTTCCTCCTTTGTGGTTCTTTGTGCTGAATGTAAATAGCTTGCCTCACAGCAAGAGTAATGACGTTGAGCATAGGAGGCCCTTGACTCTGGCCGCTCCACATCTGTTTAGAGGCAGAGGGTAAGTGACACAGGTGTGCCTGTGAGAATGCCTTTGTAGCTCCAATGCATGCGTTGACTAATACAGATAATAATCATAAGGCATAAACTAGTGCTTATCGCTCTAAAGAACCCGTTTTTCTCATCGAGGGGTTTACGTTGTTGCACTCGAGGGGCTGTTTTCATAACTGCTGGATGAAAAAGCATGCGCCGTAAAAATCACTGGCAATTAGTTCGGAGTGTCTATTACAAGCTTTATCATTCCCGCAGAAATGGGAAATACTAACTGCTAGTTCAGAATATAAGCGTCTTTTTTAACGTTCCCCTCAATCGCCTCTATGTTAAAGCTGCAGCAGCGAAAAAGAGTTTGAATTCCCAGGTATGGGAACAAATAGGCCTGTTTACACTCAAATGGGATTATCTTGTTTCTTTTTGACGTTGCTATTGATGTGGTATTTTTATTATATATTTTTTTTGTCCTGTCAGGGTTGTTAAAAGTAAAAGTCCGTCGAGCTCCACTGCACCTGCACCTGAGGGAGAAGGTGTTTCCGTGGGGAACACTGCTCCCTTTCACAGCTTTTGGGAAAACATGGAGATGTGATGAGTGAGCGTTCTTTAGGTGGTTCTTGATGTGCGTATCAGAGCAGCTGACATTGTGGCTCCTGTTTGCACAGACGCCGTATCGTTCGGGGCTTTCAGCCGACGTGCCCTCCGGAGCTTGACGGGATAACTTTTGCCCGACAACGACCGAGAATACCTGATTACATTCCCAAACTTTGTGACGGGAGTTTGGACTTGGGATGTGCAGTTGAAGAGGCGCTGCAGTGGTTTAGTGCCTCAGTGTAATGTCGTGAGACGCAAAATCATTATGAATTCTGGTCGCTTCTGTTTTGTCAAGCTCCAAAAGCTTGGAGCCTACACTTCCCAGGATGCAACACAATATGCTTCCTAACCAACCCTCAGTTTGTGATGCAGTTATCCTGATAGAGCTGCACTGACCCATATATAGACAATGTTTAATCTGTGTATCATGTGAAAGTCCACAGAACACAGATTATTATCACATTTTAAAATCTTTCAGCTCTTTTTTGTTTTGTTTTTTAAGGCCCACGACGTTGTTCTAACAAACAGCCTCCAGCATCGTGGAGCATAGCTGTTAAAGGGCCAGTTATATTTTATAACTTGACTGAATAATTATTACTCTTGTGGACATTCAACTGCATGCTGACCTCATAACGGCGTGCTGAAAAAAGAGCTAATAATATATAATGTATTGTAGCTATCGCTATGAGGCCAATAGGCAGTAGATGCAGGTTTATTTATTGAATTAACTGCGAAATTAATATTTATCAGAGTTCTAAAAAAAATCAAATAATCAGACAAAAAGACAATATACACTCTTTTTTATTTCCATTTTTCTATTTTTTTCCTGAATGGTTTTGCTGCTACGGTTCTTTATTGTTTTTGAGACACGTTATGCTCACGGCTGATCTGCCGTCGGGGCGGTTGCTATCGGAGTCTGTGATGCAGATGTGGAAGCCTCGCGAAATAGAGGAGCGACATCAAAAAGGCCGTGCATGCTTGATGCCTGGGTGGCAGATTGTTTGACTTCTAATGACTTTCAATAGTTTTAATCATAGAGCACTGAGTGATTGATGCGTGCAGAATGTAAACATGGAGCTTGTGGAGTCGTTTTCTTTTTGCCGGGCATGTCCTCAATGGAGCTCCGAGCCGTCATCACCGGAGTCCCTCTCCAACAGAATACGGCCTTGTTTCTCTCTAGTCACCCGTGAATGGCTGCTTTTTTCAGCCGCTCTCTTCCTCTCCCCTCCTCTCCTCTTCCCTTTTGTCTCTCTACTCCCCCCCCCACCCCCCACACTCTTTTTATCACCTGTGTAATGTCATGTTTTATGTTGTTTTTTTATGAACCCCCCCCCCCCCGTGCCGCCGCTCCAGGTTGAACTACAACCTGGATGTTGCCGATAGGCTGGCAGACGAACATGCTCTCATTGGCCTCTATGTGAATCTCCTCCGAAACAAGCCCAACACATGGTTAGTGTGGTGTGTCGCTGCGTCGGCCGAACACCGGGGGGGACCACACGCTGCCGCCCGGCGGCCTGACATCACCGCGAGTGTGTCACAGCCCCTCACGCCGCATGCTGTCACTTGTACAGACGAGTCACCCCGACCTTTGACCCTTCTGTCAACGCATTACTCGCTGTTCAGCCGCAATAATTGCTTCTCTGACTGATTTGTTCCCAGAGTTTATTTCTACCGGGAGATCTGTATTTATTCGATTGGATTTCAACGTGAAACACGTTAAGAATCCAATCTTGTCATATTTAAACCCTGATAAACCCTCGTAACTATACACATACCAACATGACTACGACATACTGCATGTCACCAAGTCATAACATGTACATATCAAGGTCTCAGACTGAAATGTTCCAAATAAAAAACACATATTTGTCACATTACAACTGTATAACTCCATGTGCTCGTGGCCGATTAGTTAGATAATTGGTACCAAATACTTTAAGGCTTTCAGATCTGACTCTTTAATCTCTAAAATGAGTTGAATTGTTAAAAACAGAACAAACCTGTGTGTGTCACTGGGAATATGACACATCCTCTCCTCTTAAGCATTATGCGTGTGCACTAAGATGCTTATGGTGTGGGCGTGTGTTCACGCTGGTTTCAGCGTCGTCTATCTGTATCTTCCTGTGCGACAGCTTTTAACGTGTGTGTGCGCTTGGAAACACACACACACATTTGTATTTTTACTTTATCAGAGATTCAATTCAATTCAATTCAGTTTATTTGTATAGCCCAATTTCACAAATTACAAATTTGTCTCGGAGTGCTTTACAATCTGTACATAATCCATCCCTGCCCCCCAACCTCACATCGGAAAAAAAAAAAAACAAACCTAACCCTTCAAAAGAAAGGAAGATCCTCTCCTAGGATGGACAGATGCAAATACATTCAATGAATATGACAGAGTGTATGAATAGTACCTCTTCTGTTCTTTGTCCACGCGATAACTTCAGCTCCTCATTTATGTAACAACCCAACTTCATTATTTCATTCACACCAAATACATTCATGATTTTGTGGTTTTACATAAGTAGCTGAGCAGGATTATGAGCGACGCCGCGATAAAACTTTTTCTGACTCTCGGACTAAACTTTCTTGGATTTATTTTTCTCCTTCCGCTGCATGGTTTGTATCCACGCGTGGCCGTCTGGTAACCGCGTCGTGTTGTGACTCCAATTTCCTCTTCTTCAGTTTGCTGGAGAGTAACCATCATGATGAAGAGCACAGCCTCATCGCCCGCTACGCTGCTAGACTGGCCGCTGATGCCGCGGTGAGATATATATATATGTAAGATATTTATTGCTCACAATATCGTGGATTCTTTCATCTGTGTCCACAGCCAAAAGTCTGTCCTTGATGAGGGTTTATCGTGCGCTGCTACTCCGCCTGTGAGAGTTTCGGCCCTTTTTTAAAAAATTGTTGAGATGATAGAGGTGGTGATCATTCCTCACCAGACCTCTATATGCCCGTTTATGTTCAATAACAGCTTTTGATAGATGGCTGGTGACTTGGCTGTTTTGATGACTCCCTCCCTGTGCGATATGAGATGAGGCAATGGATGACATCATCCTTCGGTTCAGCCAGTTCACACGTGTTGTCTCTCTCTCAGCATCAGTGGATCCCCACGGACCTCCCCGGCTCTCTGGATGCCAACAAACAGCAGCGGCAGCTCATCGCCGAGCTCGAGTGCAAAAACAGGTCGGACCGCTTCAGTGATGCTTTTCACTCACTTCCTGTTTGTCTCCTCTCGTCTCGTTTCTATGACATTAACCTTGAGAATAAACGGTATCCTCAGGGTTCGTACGGTCATGGAAAACCTGGAAAAGTCATGGAATTTTAAAATGGTCATTTCCAGGCCTGGAAAAGTCATGGAAAAAAACTTAAATCATAAAAGTTTTGGAAAAGTCATGGAAATTTGTTAAAATCACATGTTCATTGACGCCGAGTTTGAAATAATTAATCTATTTTTCAAAGAAAGACGGTCAAAATATAAGCCAGCGATAGCTCTCAATACGCAACATGTTCTACAGTTTTCATGTTTATACTGAGATTTTAGTTTGGTCATGGAAATTTGGTTTAAAGTCCTGGAAATCCATTGGTCAAAATGTGTAAGAACCCTGTATCCTGGTATCTGACTGAATAAACCAACTAAAGACTGCAATTATTTATATTAATAGAAATTCAGGTATGAAATCATTGTACAAATATACATTTTTGTCCACGTAACTAACTGTATCTTTACAGTAAAGAATATAAGTCAATGAATATCGTATATTTAAAATGGCTTCACAGATTGCTTAAAATCAGTAAAATATAAAAAGAAAGAAGAAAGAAGAGCAGTTACGATGAAAGTAACAGCAACATTAACATTAAAATGACAGCAATAACTAATTGTGAATAATGAAACCGAAATGGAGACAAAAGTTCAATTACAGGCAACAGTGAACAAGTACGTAGCAGGTTTTAATGCAGCTATAATTAATACTTTTCTTTAATACAAACACTGGGTCACATGGCGGCGGTCACGTGTGATGAGAGCCCTGCAGAGAGTTATCGCCCGGCTCTGCAGTTATCCTCAGCTCCACGGAGCTTTATGGGCCGCGGTCACGCCGCCGTGGCTTGAAGAGCACGGCGCCCGGCTTTATGTCGCTAGCAGCACCTGCGGGCGAAATATCTGTTGTGGGGAAGGTCTTAAAGGAACAGCGGGATTCAGGGGGCGATTTATTGGCAGAAAATGGACTCTAATATTAGTAGCTAATATGTGTTTCCGTTAGCTGAGAATGAGACGGGTTGTATCTACATGAGGTGGTCTTCAATGTCGGGTTTCTACGGAAGCCCAGAACGGACAAACTCAAAAGCGGCTCTAGAAAGGGCCTTTTGTTGTGTCTTTGCGTGACCTCAAACGCACCGCAGCTCTCCGGCAGGGTTGGGAAGGGGGATGTGTGAGCGAGGGGGTCATCACTTGGATGCTATTTTTTTATTTAACTCGCTAAATCCTTCACGCTGCTCATTTGTCGGTGTCTTTCACGTCATTGTTTTGGGGATTTCCTGCACAACAACTTCAGTTGAACTCTCACTGCTCCTGTTGTGTTGTTTTTGGTCGCAGCACCAGACGGCAGCGTCTTTAACACTAACAGCCCACTGAACTGAGAACAAATATACTTCCCTCAAGGGAGTGATTTCATCAGGGATACAAACTAATATCTGCTATAACCGAGGGGATAATATGCCCACCGCTTGTTTCTGGCGCCCCCAAGTGGCCAATATGGAAAAGACATGTTATTGCAGGTTTAACTTTTGATTTTAAATATTGTGGACAGTGTCAGATCATCAATTGCAACGTGCAGCTTCCATGTGTGTGTGTGTGTGTGTGTGTGTTGACCCGGGTCCTTTAAGAACAAACACATGGACATTAAATAACCTGGTGTGTGCCTCTTCTCACAGAGAAATCCTGCAGGAAATCCAGCGGCTGCGTGTCCAGCATGAGGAGGCCTCCCAGCTGCCACCTGACAGGGGTCAGCAGAACCCCACTCTTCTGGCTGAGCTTCGACTTCTCAGGTAACCCCCCCCCCCCAAATCGGGTTTGCCGTGCGTCTATTCTGGGCATCTTTTGCTTCGGCTGCAGCGGAACGTACATTTTGTAATTGGCCTATTTCCTAAACTAATGAACGCCGTGTTTTGTGGAGTCCACGGATGCTCGCACACATTTGCCCCAGTTTGACGTGTATCGGATCCTCACGACTTGTCTCCTTCCGATAGGCAACGCAAAGACGAGCTCGAGCAAAGAATGTCTACTCTGCAGGAGAGTCGCAGGGAACTCATGGTGCAGCTGGAGCAGCTAATGATGCTTCTCAAGGTACTACAGACGCCGCCTTTCATCTCTCCGGCTTCACGGCACTCAAAGAGAAGACGCCTGCGTGAACACACGCATTCTGTTTCCTGCGGGGAGCAATTTAGGTTGTCGGAAATGTCGCCTCAAGTTTGCCTTTTGGCCACAATCGGCTCTGTTGAAGTTTGCACATTTAGATTTAAATGGACATTTTAAAATGTATTTGATGGCAGGTGGTAAGCAGTGAGGACGGTCACGTGTGTTACCCTTTCTCCCAGATGTAGGCGCTCACTCCGGCTCGTGTAAAGCGAACGCTTCTTCACTTTTCAGATGAGGAAACTTGTACAATTTGGGGCGACTGTGTCTGTTTTTCAATCCCCGCCCTAGTCGATGTGCCCTTGAGCAAGACACTTAACCCTGAATCTCTCCCTGTAGCTGCGTCTACAGTGTATTAATGTAAAGTGTCTTTGAGTACCTTAAAAAGCGCTATGTAAATTAAATGGATTATGAACTATTATTATTATTATTACTATTATTGTTATTAAATGGATTATGAATTATGATTATTATTACTATTATTATTATTATTAAATGGATTATGAATTATTATTACTATTATTATTATTATTATTATTATTAAATAGATTCTGAATTATTATTACGATTATTATTAAAATTACGATTATTATTATTATTACAACGATTATTATTATTATTACAACGATTATTATTATTAGTGTTATTATTATTATTATGTGAGCAATTACCCAACGTGTCCATGGGAGGGCGTTCCATGGCGTTCAACTTTAATCGTCTTGCTCTGTTGAGACATTTTATTTCAGTTTTTGAGAGTACAAATAAATGGAACAGCACTTGCACATTTAAAATGTTGAGCTCAAGATGTACGTCTGCTTTGTGGCGTTTCTCCACCTAAAATTAAATGGTATCAGCCTGTTAAACAAACCTTTAATAACCGCATCGGGAACATGTTTATTATAGTTGGTGTCGAGTTACAAATGTTACAAATGCTATGAATTATAAACAACTTCCGACCGACACATACATTTGTACAAATGATGTCACTTACCTATGTTAATATGGTTAATGTTAGCTTAGAGGGATGTTTTAAGAACAGGGTGTCACATGTGGGGCTCCATCACACCTTACAAGGAGGATGACCTTTGGATGAAGACGGGGGTTCCTCGAAGCCGCCAGAGAGCTCTCACTATACTGGGTACCAATCTAATTAAGCCGAGAGGATCAATGTTAATCCATTAAACTTGCATGAGGAAGCCACATGCTGGTCACGACCCGGAGGAATTACCGATTTAGATTCGTCTTTTGAGAAATCCTCAACGTGATGTGTGGTTTGTTAATTCATGAGTCAAAAAATATTATTTTGTAACTGGAGGAGGAACGGAAACAAGTCGTGAGTGTGAGAACTGTGGAGCAAAAAAAAGAAAAGGAGCAAAGAGCCTGAAGCTGCACTTGGATTCAAAATGTTTGAAGTAAATACTAACTGCTGCTGTTGGGTGAACACTTGATGACTGACATTATTTGGAGATGCAGATGTTCAGCAACGTGCATCTGGTCTGTGGGAATCATCGGAATCTGTTTTAATAGCCTGTTCAGATTTAGACGATGGAAAGATGCAGCTTCATGACTTTCTATAGCATGTGTGTGATGTTTCTTACTTGTGAAGCTCTTGTGGTTTCCTATCGGGACAAACGAGCTTCTCTATTGACTTGAAGAAGAAAAGATATATTGATCTGAATATTTTTTTTATTTTTATTGTTGTTATTTGTTCGTGGAAGTTTTTCCTCTTCTCCCAGTTTATTTCTAACTCTCTGTTACCAACGGCAACACAGCAGGACAAGTCAAAACTTAACCTGTGTGTGTGTGTGTTACAGACTCAGGCCCCCGGCTCCTCCCCCGGCGCCAGCCGGCAGATCGCCACGCCGATCCACTCGGACTCGGCCGGCACGACCCCGACTCACACACCTCAGGACTCGCTCATGGGCGTGGGAGGGGATGTTCAGGAGGCCTTCGCTCATGGTAGGACCTAGGACCATCACACACACACACACACACACACAGAATGGCGTGCATCATGGATGTCTGCCAAGCGGCTCTGATTTTTTTTAAATCTGTGCTTCAAAGGTCCAAGGAGGAATTTAAGAAATGACCTCCTCATCGCTGCCGACTCCATCACCAGCACAATGTCATCGCTGGTTAGAGAACTCAATTCAGGTAAAAATAAAATAAAAAAAGAATGAAAAAAAGGTCGATTTTTTTTGCCCTCTAAATTTGTATGCAACAGCTAAAAAAAAAGTATTGTTCTCCTAGAGGGTGGAAGTGAGACAGAGAGCACCACGGATTCAGACTTTGGACGTGCTGACCTGTTGGCCACCACCTCTTCAGACCCCTTCTTCACATATAAACCAAGGTACCACAGCGGGATGCGTCCTCAAAAATCAGCAATAAATCATGAGTAACTGGAAAGGGAACTCGGTAGAGCGCATACCTTCGCATATCACAAGATTGGGCATTGAAGTATGAACATTTTGGCATTAGTTGCATGCCAATTGGATATACATTGGTAAAATGAAGATTTTTACCTTTTCATGACCTTGACCTTGATCTTTGACCCGATCGATCCCAAAATCGAAGCAAATGGTCCCCGGATAATAACCAATCATCCCACCAAATTGCATGCGATTCGGTTTAATACTTTTTGAGTTATGCGAGTAACACGCATACACATAAATAAATACACGGCGATCAAAACATAACCTTCCGCATTTTCAATGCGAAGGTAATCATCACGTATTCTTCCACACTTACCGGAGAAACCACTTTGACACACCGCGCTGCTTCCTGGGTAGTGTTGAGTTGTTCCACTTGGTGTGTGTGTGTGTGTGTGTCAGGTCATCCCCTAGATTTCTATAGGTCCCCGATGTGAATCAGATGTCAAGGTTGTCATCACAAGGCGGCGGTGGGACTTCAGCTGTGATCGTTTTCTATCTAAAAAAATGTGTAAAACAATTTGTTGTTCTTCTGTCACAACGCCGCCATCTTTCAGGTCCACCTCGGTTTGTTGTGACTTGTTTGAAAAAAAATGCCCAAATGTTTTCCACCACAGGAGCGCCAGCGCCGCAGAGAGCTTCGAGAACGACCTGGAGCGGCGGCTGGAGGACGAGCTCAGCCTGGGCGAGCTGGTGCCGCACCGGCAGGAAGCAGACAAGGCGTGCATGGTGAGTCCTCCGCCGCGCGGGACTGTAAACGCCACGAGGCGGCGGTGCGTTGTGTTTTTTTATTGTTTTAACACTTATTCGAACTTGGTTTCTGGTGTTGTGGCGCAGGTGACGCTGCAGCAGTGACCCTGTCGTCCAGGTGACTGGTGAGTGTCTCTTCTATGATACCAGGGAGGGGGGGGGCAGATTTTTACTTCTATTCCATCATGAAGGTCATCATAAATGTGTTTAAACAAAACAAAAAAAGTTTACTTTCCTGGCTAATCTCTAACTACACCTGAAGGATTGGAAGCCCGGTGGTGTCTCTAATAACAATCAAACAACTTCTAAATTCAAGATGATTTGTGCAAAATATCGGCACTGCAATTGCAAGAGCAGGTGAGAAGTCCATTCAACTCGCAGGTTGAAGTGGAAATCTGACAATACAGGGAAAAAATGTCTTTTTCTACACAAGGATAACGTCATCCGACTCAAATACCGCCGTCTGACCGCAAAGAAATGACAAATGTATTTTGTTCTTCAAACTTCAAGCTCAAAGGAAGGCCAGTTGTATAGCTTCTCTCACCAGCATAACTGTTTTCAGCTGTGCTAACATAATCACAGAAGGGTTTTCGAGGGTTTTCTAACCAACCATTAGCAAACACAATATACCATTAGAACACTGGGGAGATAGTTGCTGGAAATGGGCCTCTGGAGACCTATATCATTAAAAACCAGACGTTTCCACCTAGAATAGTAATTTACCACATACAAAATGTATAGAGTGTATTTCTGATTAATTTAATATTATCTTCATTGAAAAAAATAGTGCTTTTCTTTGATAAAAAAGGACATTTCTAAGTGACCTCAAACTTTTGAATGGTAGTCTACAAATATAATATATAACGCTAATCAGAAATTAGTGTTGAGGTTTCTATCTGAGCACTCTAGGTAGGATGTTAAAAAATATGATGTTTAACACTTTTATTGCGCAGTAAGTAACGTGTTCTGTGTCCTTGACAGGTGAGCAATGTGAAAAGCAACAATAGTCGGAGACACTGGACGAGGAGACACTGGGCCGACGGTACCGAGCACTGAAGACGCGAAGAATTTAAGTTGAATAAATGGCTGCATCCAACCATAGAATACATTTATGTAAAGATCTATTTTTTAACCAACCTACATACACTACCGTTCAAAAGTTTGGGGTCACTTAGAAATGTCTTTATTTTTCAAAGAAAAGCACTGTTTTTTCAATAAAGATAACATTAATCAAAAATACACTCTATACATTGTTAATGTGGTAAATGACTATTCTAGGTGGAAATGTCTGGTTTCTAATTAAATATCTCCAGAGGTGTATAGAGGCCCATTTCCATCAACTATCACTCCAGTGTTCTAATGGTACATTGTGTTTGCTAATCGCCTTAGAAGACTAATGTCTGATTAGAAAACCATTGTGCAATTATGTTAGCACAGCTGAAAACAGTTATGCTGGTGATATAAGCTATACAACTGGCCTTTGAGCTTGAAGTTTGAAGAACAAAATTGATACTTCAAATATGAATCATTATTTCTAACCTTGTCAATGTCTTGACTATATTTTATATTCAATTTTCAATTCATTTGATAAATAAAAGTGAGTTTTCATGGAAGACACGAAATTGTCTGGGTGACCCCAAACTTTTGAACGGTAGTGTATTTAAGGTAATACTGTGAGCTGATGAAAAGAGATTAATTAGTGAGCCGTCTATTACACCGCAGGTGCCATAAAAAACACACGACTTTGGGGAATTATTTCAGAATTTTTTGGGCCTTTTTAATATGAGTTGTCATTCAAGCAAATGTGCAAATAGGTTAAATCTCATAATTTCAAATGTTCATGTTTCTGCAAAAAAACAGTGATGCAGGTTTTTAAGTGTTTGTTTTGTCGTCTGATTTAAAATATAAACCTGTGTTGGAGTTGAAGTTAAAGATGATACATTTTGCAATATTTAATAAATGTGTAACTCCAGATTTAACCACTAGTCCGTAGATTTTTTTTTTTTTACAGTTGCTGTCGAGTGGCTTTTGAGTTGTTTTTGGAGCAGGCCGATCAGATACGCTTGTTTTCTTTCATACGTTATTGATAATAATGCACACATGCCTTAGCTGATTGGATGACCTCTCAATACGGGACAAATTAAAATTCATTCAATTTCATGCCAGGTGGTGATTTTGTCTGCAAACATGTGCACTGTCGACATACGAGTTGTCAAGTTAAAGATAAAGATGGATTTGTTTTAGTGTTTTAAGATTTAAGATACACAGAGACTTCCAAACGGTTTACACTGCTGAGGGCATTGAACAAATTATGCTTACACACTAATGTTTTTATGAATTAAGAGTTCGATCATCATTTGCCATTGTTTCATTTGCTCGCGCACACAACTCTCTGAGTCACACACACACACAAACACAGACAGACACACACACGCTCTCTCTCAAAGTGGAAAGCCAATCTAAAATCATAAATGTGTGAAATATATCTAGTTTGAATTTTGAGCAAGTTCATAGCAAGTGATTTTGCATGGTGGTGAAGCATAATAATAAAGTGTTGACACAATATCACCATTTTTTTTGGGTCTATGAACTCCTTCTGTCTTTTTTTTTTTTCCATTCCAGACCGGCACACTTCAATTGGCTTAGTTTGACGGTGCACATTTATTATCTGTCATAAATGCACTGGTGCACTGCCCTCAACCCATTGTCTGTAATTCATCACACAGTCTGAGGTAACATAAACACAGCCATCCGGCACTGAATCGCACAGTCTTGTGGATATTAGGAGAGAGACTTGCGCTATTATGTGCTCAGGCAGAATTATCAGCATATGAATTAACTGATATTAGTCTTTGTTATTATTAACATTATCAGTAACACAAGCCTGTTCTCTGCACAGACAGTATTTATAAGATAGATATGAAATCTACCAACAGGTATTTGCATAATTGAATGCTATCTTGCACAATATTTGCTTTCTTTATCGAGTGTATGTTTGTGTCTCCTCTATCAGATATAAGATAGATTAATTTTAGAGCAAGCCGCCCTCTTCCTGATATCTTATGTCGTGTATCCAGTGCATGACTGCACCCTGGTGTTAAAACATGAGAAATGCAGTTAGTACACGTTAGAAAACTTGTAGTAGTGTATATGTGATACGAGAGATATAAATAACACGTATTAGCAGTTTACATATTTTGTCAATTATGAATTGTCCATAAATAATCATATTAAAGTAAAAATGTGCATCACAAATTAAAAAGGGACAAACCAGAGTCCAAGAAATCCAAATCCTCTGATAATAAATGTTAAGTTATAATAAATACAGACAACACATTTTGAGAAGTATAATAATAATAATAATAATTGTTATTATTATAATTAGTAGTTCTGCTAGATTACACAACTGTAACAATAAATCGACTCACTCAATTCTCTAACATATTAAATGTGTGTGTGTATATATATATATTAGGGCTGTGAAACGATTACAAATTTTAATCGGATTAATCACAGGTTTTTGTGGATTAATCATGATTAATCACATATTACCGATATTCTCAGTATATTTTGTGAGAACATAGAGATTTATGACAAAAGACGGATATATACATTTATACATTCTTCTATACAATGGTGCTGCAACTCAGCAGTTATTTAGCAGTTTTCTTCCATATGGAACATTAATACATCTTCATCATAAACAGAATGTTTAACCCTCCTGTTACCTTTCGGGTCAATTTGACCCCATTCAATGTTTAATGTCGGTGTTCTTTGGGGTCAATTTGACCCCAGGCTGTTTTTCACTGTGTCAAACATATAAGAAATATCAACTTTTTTATTTATTCAAAGGGCTATTTAGGTAGTCAACAAACAAACATAAAGTACCTCACACTTAAACTTGGGAAGCAATATTAATTCTAATAATTTTCTGGAGGTTTTAATTGCTGGGGTCAAATTGACCCCGAGGGTAAAATATGTTAGTAAATGTAAAGGTAACAGGAGGGTTAAACAGAACATTTTCCTCTTGTTTGTCAACCATTAACTCCACCATGATACAATCTAAAGGTGGACAGATTGACAAGTGACTTTTTTTTTGCTCGGTCCCGATGCGCGCGCACGGAGATCGATAAGTGTTAACGCAACGCGAAGAGACAGAAATGACATGCTGCTGTGGAGATACGATCAACAACAGACGTTTAGTTTAATAAAAGAACAAAGACGTGCTCTAGAGAACATGTCAGGGGGCGCCAATCTCTTTAATGTCATGCGATCTACCGACACTACGCCGCGATCGACTGGCAGGTCGCGATCGACGTGTTGAGACCCTGATCTACAGGAAGTAAAAGTCGTAACAAGGTTTCCGTAGGTGAACCTGCGGAAGGATCATTACCGATGAACAGACCGTCTGCATGAGAGCGGACAGAGTTCAGATTGAAGTGGTGTATTGGAAGCTCATTTTGCAAGTGACTTTTTTTTCGTCCCGACGACCAACAACAGACGGATTGGAAGCTCATTCTGCGCATGCGTTAAATGCGTTAAAAAAATAACTAGTTAAACCTGTAATTGAATTAACTGAGTTAACGCGTTATTTTTCACAGCACTAATATATATATATACACACACACATACATATATGGCTTGAATATACACATATTTTAAAATTATTTTAAAATAAAATACATTTTACATTTTAAATAATGGTGGATTGAGTCAACATTGTGTTAAACTAATTAAAATGTGCATTTCTGTGGTAAAAGTGATGTGCCACAGAGCGACGGAAAGCTGTTGGACGTTCCGAATGATCAACGCATCAACACGTGATTGGTCTAACCGACTACAGATGTCTCCGGCGGACCAATCAGCTGCGAGACCGGTGGCGCGCTGTCCAATCAAGTGCCTCGCTTTCAGCTCCGCGTCTTGTGCGAAGGGGCGTTTGAGGGTGTGGTGACTCAGCCGGAAAAAATGATCTTTTTTTAAACACCTTGTAACCTGCGGAACGGACTTCACTGGTGAGTCTCGTTTGCTTTTGCCGAACAAATCCAAGTGGTCTGTGTTTTCATTTGAGTCCGTTAATGGTGGGCAACTGCCCGAACCGGCGCGTATACGCGCGTGTGCGTCGCCGGTTGGTACGCTGACGTTAACGTTACCCCGGGTCAGGGCATATTTCGGCTGTCACTACGCCGACGAAACGGAATTAGCTGAATTTACGTAACTCTACCCTGAACAAGATGAACCGTCAGCTACCGCCTGGCTCTGTAAAACACTGGGTTTTTGTTCGGTTCTGCCATTGTTTGTGTCGTCGCCCGCTTTTCATTCATCATCGCTTCTCATGTAACTGTCTGCTTCGTTCACCGGAGTCAGTGCAGCTAACTAGCTACTTTTTGAAATTTCCAGAAATTAGCCTTTTTAGAAAGTAGCATGTCCCATGTGTTCCTCATACTTGCATTGAACAGGGGACAGACGACGAGGAGGAGGAGGAGGAGAAGTGTGGCGGTGGAGACCATGGACCTCCTTGGTCTTTTTAGCTGTCTGCAAAATTGCCCTTTTTTCCATTGGCAAAAGCAAACTTTTCTTTACACAATTAATTGAATGGCTTAAAATAAGCCAATGACACAAAGATGGGAGAGATCAGTGGTCCCTCCTTTTCTGACCCTCCTTGTCCTCTTTTTTTCTGGTTAGGCATAAAGTTCAAACATTCATGTAAACAAAAATCCATTATGTCTTTGTTAAGAATATTCCGCACCCTTAATTGTGCTTTTAGACAACAAGCAGACATTAACCTGTTCAACCCGCAAGTCAGGATAACAATGACCTCCTTTCTGTTTAATTGAATGCTGAGAGCTGGCTCCTTTTGGGTGGAGCCACCATCCCTCACACACACCCAAACACACACACTCTGGATCACCCAATGCTAAGAGAAAGCTTGGTGAGATATTACTTTAGAGAGCAAGTTAAGCTCTGTTTGGCCTCCAGTGGAATGAGTTGATGCACATGGGCCCAATTATTAATTGAACATATAGCTTTTATTGAACATATAGCTTGTCACAGAGACTGTAAAGCAAGCAACGTGAACATAGACTAGATTATCTTTCTCACATGTGTTTCCAGTTTTTCCTGATTCTGTCATTGCCACATAAACCTCTTTACCCAATCATCTCCGACAAATTGGACATGTGTGGCGTCCCTACGAGGTCACAGTTTCCCCGTATTGCCTCACTGGACCCTGCATTATGCGGCCGATTCATTTTATTCGCTCCCCACCCTGACGAGAAGGCTTACTGCAGATTATCGAGAGCCGAAGATTCAGTTCAGCATTCTTAAACTAGAACGGGCACTCGGTAGAGCGCATACCTTCGCATATCACAAGATTGGGCATTGAATTATGAACATTTTGGCATTAGTTGCATGCCAATTGGATAGAAATTGACCGCGCTATGGTAAAAAGAAGAGTTTGACCTTTTCATGACCTTGACCTTTGACCCGATCGATCCCAAAATCTAATCAAATGGTCCCCGGATAATAACCAATCATCCCACCAAATTTAATGCGATTCGGTTTAATACTTTTTGAGTTATGCGAGTAACACGCATACAAATAAATAAATAAATACACGGCGATCAAAACATAACCTTCCACATTTTCAATGCGAAGGTAAAAATGTGAGGCCATGTTCAGACAAACAGAACTGTTCATTGCTAAGTACATTACACATGCAAGGAACTCGCTGCAACTTATAAACTCGTTCCTCGTAGTGTTTTAAGTCATTATATATTCTCAAATAGGACTTTAAAGTCACGACTCTGTAACCCAAGCTGTACTTGAATCGTATTCGTCGTCTCACCAGATCCTGAAATGACAACTGGAATGATTTTTGGCCGGGAGACTAAACGGACAGGTACTTTATGACAGATGAGTCTTTTGTTACCTTCGCATAAAAAATGCGGAAGGTTATGTTTTGATCGCCGTGTATTTATTTATTTATTTGTATGTGTGTTACTCGCATAACTCAAAAAGTATTAAACCGAATCGCATGAAATTTGGTGGGTTGATTGGTTATTATCCGGGGACCATTTGATTAGATTTTGGGATCGATCGGGTCAAAGGTCTAGGTCAATGTCATGAAAAGGTCAAAATCTTCTTGAATCGCATGAAATTTGGTGGGATGATTGGTTATTATCCGGGGACCATTTGATTAGATTTTAGGATCGATCAGGTCAAAGGTCAAGGTCATCAAAAGGTCAAAATCTTCTTTTTGCCATAGCGCGGTCAATTTCTATCCAGTTGGCATGCAACTAATGCCAACATGTTCATAATTCAATGCCCAATCCTGTGATATGCGAAGGTATGCGCTCTACAGAGTGACCATTCCAGTTTATCTCTGTTGTCGTAGTTAACCCTCCTGTTACCTTCAAGTGTACGAATATATTTTACCCGTGGGGTCAATTTGACCACAACAATTAAAAAGCGCCGCCGTGATGACTTTGAGCTGAACGACTGAGAGCAATGAAGTGAATTATGGCCGTAATTTCACAGGGAAAAACGCGGTTGGAATTTTAAATATGTGTCGAAGCAAAGCTGTAGAAAAAAGGCAACTTCATAAAGCCGTACAAAGAGTAAGAGGATTGAATAACGGGCCGAGGAGGCGACGTGGAAAATGAGTTGAACGGGTCAAATCAGACGGATCGACGTGGATCTCGGTCTTATTTTGTGAGACTTATCTGAGATCAAGAGTTCATAGGTTTGTAGGTTTTAAAAGTGACCTCAGCCGGCCTGACAGTGGCACCAGAGGAACCGTTTTGAGACCCGATGTTGTGAGTGCAGACTTTTTTTCAATCGCTGGATAGTTTTAAATGTACGATTCACCATTTTGACAGAAAATTTAGCTGCCGGCGCTGCGATCGTCTGCAATCTTAACCTTGTGTTGATGAGTTCCAGGCGTGTTTACACATATTCTTGGTAAAGCGTTCGAGGATGACTGGCCAAAAAATTTGAGTTTGCCTTTGGCCTCGTGGTTGTGCAAGACGGATCGTTTGTATCGATCTCAAAGTCTATACCGGCATTTCACCGTCCGTGTTTTACATTGTTATATAAAAATAATAATAACTAGAATGGGCACTCGGTAGAGCGCATACCTTCGCATATCACAAGATTGGGCATTGAACTATGAACATGTTGGCATTAGTTTCATGCCAATTGGATAAAAATTGGCCGCGCTATGGTAAAAAGAAGATTTTGACCTTTTCATGACCTTGACCTTTGACCCGATTGATCCCAAAATCTAATCAAATGGTCCCCGGATAATAACCAATCATCCCACCAAATTTCATGCGATTCGGTTTTAAACTTTTTGTGTTATGCAAGGAACACGCATATAAATAAATAAATAAATAAATACACGGCGATCCAAACATAACCTTCCACATTTTCAATGCGAAGGTAATAATAATAACTTTATTTATATAGCACCTTTAAAAACAATGTTTACAAAGTGCTCCACAGAGAGTCAAAGCAAAACAAGTGGAATAGCAAGAAACCAATATTACATTTAAAAGTATATATTAAAATAAAAAGGAAAATAAATAAATTAAAAACCATATAAAATTAAAAACAGACAACTAAATTAGGGGAACCAAAGTTCTGCATAAAAAGACTAGATCACTTAAAAGCTGTTCTATAAAAATGGGTTTTAAGAAGTGATTTAAAAGAAGTTACTGATTCTGCGAGCCTTATCCTTAAATCTAGCCTTAAATGTGACAGATTGTATTGGTAGGTGACCAAAAATCAACTTTTAACAGCATCGGAACGACCGTGTGATTGTCTGGACCTGTTCAGCTTCTTTCCACGGTGGAAAACATCCTGGCTGCACCGGTTTCACATCTCGTCTGGTAACCAGCTGGTCCACATTCAGAAGCTTCTCCCCACTTAATTTTGTAATATTATGCATATTACGAGTGCACCGATTTCATTTTAAATGCGCCGGAGTAAGTCGTGGTAAATGATAATTCGCCTTTTGTAGCGCGCGACTTGAATTAGGCGCCACTCTGAGCGGTTGCTCAGCAGCATCACGACAATTCAATTCAATTCAATTCAGTTTATTTGTATAGCCCAATTTCACAAATTACAAATTTGTCTCTGAGTGCTTTACAATCTGTACACATAGACATCCCTGCCCCAAAACCTCACATCGGACCAGGAAAAACTCCCAAATAACCCTTCAGGGGGAAAAAAAGGGAAGAAACCTGGAGGAGAGCAACAGAGGAGGATCCCTCTCCAGAATGGACAGATGCAATAGATGTCATGTGTACAGAAGGACAGATTTAGAGTTAAAATACATTCAATGAATATGACAGAGTGTATGAATAGTTCATAGTAGGCATATTCCACGATGGAGACCTCCACGATCCATCAGGCAGATGGCGGTGGGGAGGAGGAGGCGGAGTCTCAACAGTGGGCGGAGTCTCAACAGGACAGTGGCGTAGTCATGAGCAGGAATTCCACGACCCAGACCTCAATGATCCATCAGGCAGATAGATCTATGTCGTCTCATAGGGTCCGATGACCCCATGAGACGTGAAGTCAAAAGGACTCCGGGGAGAAAGCAGAGTTAGTAACGTGTGATTGAGAGATGAAAATTCATCCTTAAGGAGAGAAAAAAGAGGAGATAGGTACTCAGTGCATCCTAAAACGTCCCCCGGCAGCTATAAGCCTATAGCAGCATATCAAGGGGCTGGACCAGGTGAACCTGATTCAGCCCTAACTATAAGCTCTGTCAAAGAGGAAAGTCTTAAGTCTAATCTTAAATGAGGTGACTGTGTCTGCCTCCCGGACTGAAATTGGAAGCTGGTTCCATAGAAGAGGAGCTTGATAACTAAAGGCTCTGGCTCCCATTCTACTTTTTAAGACTCTAGGAACTACAAGTAGTCCCGCATTTAGTGAGCGTAGCTCTCTAGTGGGGCAATATGGTACTACAACCTCCTTAAGATATGATGGAGCATCACCAATCAAGGCTTTGTACGTTAAGAGAAGAATTTTAAAAGTGATTCTTGATTTTACTGGGAGCCAGTGCAGAGCAGCTAGTGCAGGAGTGATGTGATCTCTTTTCTTAGTTTTAGTGAGAACACGAGCTGCAGCATTCTGGATCAACTGGAGGGACCTAAGAGACTTATTAGAGCAGCACAAACAACACAACAAAAGCAGGGTTTAGTACTTTAGTTACGACGTGACAACGACAGATGTGGCGACAAAGACGGGAGACAGCCGAGCGACCGCACAGGGCCGCGTGACAACGCCGTGTGTCGAGTCGAGGTCTTTTGTATGAAAGATCAAGCATATTGTTACACCCCCGCTGGGCGTTTGAACACGTTGGAGGTACATTATTAGTCGACGATAGTAATAATGCACGTGCCACAAATTTGGAAATGTTTTCATTATTCATCGCTTTGGGCTTCGGGACATGGCGATGAGCATTTTTCACTATTTAACGACATTTTATAGTAAAATGATATAGATTAATAAGGATTATTTTCATTATCAATCCTCTTCTTATTTTCTTAATTAATCGTTTGGTCTGTCATGTCAGGAAAAAGGTGAAAAATACCACTCACGAGCTCTCTTTTTTTGTCCGACCAGCACTCCAGAATCCAGTTAAATCATACAAATAAAAAAATATGTATTTTTATAACATATTATTCACATGTAAATAGCTCGAACTGGTGGATTTGTGCTGTAAATTACAATGAATAGATAATCAGAAGTGTTGCATGTTACATTCTGAGCGGTGTCTTTGTATTTGAATGTTTTGACTAACATGGTAACGAAGACAGTCCACTGCACGTCCTCATGTGTGACGTCATAATTTCATCAGCACCACTTGTATTCATGAGATTATTCTTTTCACCCACATCTGTCGGTGGCTCTTAGAACAATGGTGAAACTAGGTTGGCTGCATTTAAAAAAATAAATATTTGTCTTCCTTTCCAATCACACTTCATCACGCTCTCTCTCTCTCTCCCAGTTGATTGCGCGTCACCTCTGATCACGTGACGAAGTATATCTGCGTCTCAAAAACCACGCGCATTAATCTAAACCGGTGATTGTGTCGCGTCGCTTTTGTTTTAAAGCACGCGGGTGATCAATGCAATCGGGGTGGACTGAAATAGCCCACCGTACGGAGCCCGGGCAGCCAGCCCCATCGGTCACGTGGTACAGGGCGCAGCGACGTCATTAGGGCAGAGATTTGTGAAGAATAAGCAGACCGAAGGAAAGAGACCCGGAGGCGCGGCTCTCTCTCTCTCCTCTCTCTCCTCTCTCTCTTTCTCTCGCTCTCAGCTTTTGCAATCGTTCCTGTTGGGTGTTTTTCTTTTCTTTTTCCCCTTTCCTGGGCAAAGAGAGAACAGACTATCTGTTCAACATTTCTAGACACCCAAATGAACGGTCCCACCCAAGCCCTTTCCCCAAATGGAGAGAATAACAACGACATCGTCCCGGACAACGGAACCAACATCATTCCGTACAGGAAAAACACAGTGCGGGGAGAGCGCGCCTACAGGTAAATCTGTGTACTGGTGTCATGTCGGAAGCGTTTCTATACATTTTTTTATTTGATAAAAACGGGACACTGCTGCAGACAGAAACCTGCATTCCGGCCTCGTCCTCGTCGCGTGTTCGGTTCCTCCGCTTTGCACCACCCGCTCCTCCTCCTCCTCCTCCTCCCCCGCGCCTCTTCTCCGGGCTCCTGTCATGTTAGCTCTCTGGCGTAAATCCCATCGTCTTCTTTTTTTTAATTACCTTAAACCCGCCTTCTGTTGGGGCGCGCGTGTACGTACGTGTGTGTGGGGTGTGTGTGTGCAGCGGCCCAAAAATACAGCGGGCCCCGGACTAATGTTGTCATGTGTTTTTGGGGGGGGGGGGGGTGCGCAATTGCACTGGCACGTGTATTTGGAGGAGCGGATCGCTTGTTAAATGACAGGAATACACAGACAGACAGACCGACAGACGGCCGCCCGCGCTGCTGCTCGTGGATCCCCGTCGTGACGTCACACTTCGCAGCCCCCTACCAAACCCCCACGTATCACACGATACACACGCATGTGTGTGTTTTAAGGTTGTGTTTTAATGTGCGGAAACCTGCTGCACAAGCCTGATCCACGAGCCCCCCCCCCCCCCCGGTGCGAGTCCAGGCATCAGCCCAGCCCCGGGGTCGGCTGGCTATCCCCGCCCGGCTAACAAAGCATGCTAGCAGCGCAGACATCCGCTTTGTTGACATGACATCGAGCGTTTCCTTCCCGGAGAATCGCTCCGACCCCCGAGGAATCGCTGCGATGGCGACATTCATTACGCAGGGGGGGGGGTTATCATTTCTACCCTGCATGGAATAAAAACCCGGTGGTGGTGGTGGTGGTGTAGCATGATTCGTGTTAACACCATATCAGTCGCAGCCGTGGAAGCACTAAAGAGAGGGTGGGCTTTTTAATGCAGCTGTTCCCTTTAAATTAGTTCAGAGGAAATGGTTGTGCAGCAATTCTGTTAAAGGAATTAAAGATGACTGGACCCTCGATTAATGTTCAGGATAAATATGACATATCTGCAAATGTTGACCATGTCAATTCAGTTCCCAAATTCGCTTTAAAGGACTGATTTCCACAAGAAATGAAGACGCGTGCATGATTTTTGGTGAACTGCAAACAAGATGTTTTTTTCAACTGATTAATAGTTTAATATTCTGCACGGGATCAAATAGATTGCTTAATTTGTGATTAAAAATGGGTCAACATGCAGCTCGGGGTCTTTAATATGGCTGGTCGGGTATACCTGATGTGTGGGGAACCCCTCAGGTGTTTGTCACAGAGTGAAAACATTCAATGCATCTACCCATCGTGCTGCGTGCTGTCCGATGGCCTAATCTGTAGCTTTAAGGATCAAAGTGTGAGATCCTTTTGTTGCACCTGCTTTCTTTGTATATGAGCCGGAGTCTCCTCGTGGCCCTCGGTCAGATCTGGATCCCAGGCGCAAATTCAAAGGTTGTTCATGTAGCAAATGTGTGCGGCTGCAAATGTTTTATTATCACTCTGCACCCCAGGAAACTATTTGAATGTACTGAACGTGTTTAAAAAGAGCTGACGTCAGCAACACGACTAACTCGCCGACACATTTTTCACCGTCGCCCACCGACGTCTTCGGCGTTCCGTTTATTATTGTGTCATTAAAGTACGTTTTGTGCGTACGCTCGGAGCTGCATGGAGGCGGTCGGTCGCACAATTTACCAGCAACCATTTTGATAATAACTGAGCTTTCGGCTAAATGAAGCCTTCTCTCTGGTCCTGTGTTTGTTTTTCAAAGTGTTGTCGTCTCTGTTGCAGTTGGGGGATGGCGGTCAACGTATATTCTACCTCAATAACCCAGGAGACTATGAGCAGGCATGACATCACTGCCTGGGTTAACGATATCCTCTGCCTCAACTACACGAAAGTGGAGCAGCTCTCCTCAGGTGAGAACTCTTCTTTTAGAGATTGCATTTTCCTCTGTGGAGCGGGGGAGGGGGCCTTCTGTGTAAACTGGCAGTTATAGCAACCTGTGGAAACACGCTCGCCTCTATGGAGGGAGTTGTCTATAAATAAACGTGTGGCTTGCCCTGTTCTCCTGCTCTCAACAAGTAATCCCATGTGTAAGCTACTTGTTTGATGTGGATCACCTGTGTGTGTGTGTGTGTGTGTGTGTGTATGCTCTCTGGTTGGGTTTATGTGAGTTGTATCTGATGGCTGACACACTACCAGGTTGAGTTGGTGCCGTCTTTTTCCAAATGGATAACGGTTGAACTGGGCTTCGGTTAATATTAGCCACAATACTGAGTATCTTTAATACTTCTCTTTTTCAGGAAATTGGGTCAATGATCTGGCTTCCCTGGGCGTTTTTCTTTTTTAAATTCTTTTTATATTTCAGTGGATTTCTGTCGTGTAAATCCCGTCCTATATCGGGGCTCTAGTCTCTCTAATTTTCGAGCAAAGGATTATGTCTTTTGCACTTCAGTGGCACTTAAATAGCATTTACTTATGGTACTTTTGTAGTTCGACTATGTTGAGGAAATGTTACTTCCTGTATTCTTGTTGTTCTTAGTTTGTACTCTTGGTTGATGCACTTATTGTAAGTCGCTTTGGATAAAAGCGTCTGCTACATGACATGTAATGTAATGTCCTCAACGAACATTTTGTTCCGTCTTCAGGAGCAGCGTATTGCCAGTTCATGGATCTGCTCTTCCCCGGCTGCATCAGTCTTAAGAAGGTGAAGTTTCAAGCCAAGTTGGAGCACGAGTACATTCACAATTTCAAACTGCTGCAGGCTTCCTTCAAACGGATGAATGTGGACAAGGTGAGTTGCTTAACCATACTTTTTAATCTTGTTCAGGGTTTCTGCTCTTCAATGGTTTTGAGTAAACTGCATGCATTTATATTGTGCATTTCTCTTTTCCCCCTCCATTCAGATTATCCCCGTAGAGAAACTGGTTAAGGGCAGATTTCAGGACAATCTCGACTTCATCCAGTGGTTTAAGAAGTTCTTTGATGCCAATTATGACGGTAAAGAGTACGACCCCATGGCAGCCAGACAGGGTCAGGATGCCATTCCCCCGCCTGACCCCGGTGAGCAGATCTTCAACCTGCCAAAGAAGTCCCACCATGCTGCCAGCTCCCCGACGGCAGGTAGGGAAAGAGAAGGCTCTGCAAAAACACGAGACGCCAACATCTAGGTATCGGACATCTAGTATTTTCACGGGTCCACGGAGAATAACTGAGTTAGTGTAACGTTCCCCGTCGTCCATCCCCGATTAAAACAACCCTTTTGTCTGCCGTAGGTGCGTCACGGTCGAGCTCGACGACTCCCAAGATCGCAACGCCAACGTCCAGACCTTCGTCGGCCAAAAAGATCCCTCCGATGGCGGCGCTGACTCCTGCCAAAGGAGAGAAGGAACTGGAAGAGCAGGTCACGCATCTCACCGAGCAGGTGTGTGTTTATGAAACGCTCGGTTCTGACCACCGGATGTCAAATGTGACCATTATTCTGAAACCGACGACAAACTCCTTCATTTTCTTGACTGATTTGTGTTAATTTGTAAACTGCGCTGATGCTTGAATGTCTGCAGATGAGGATTATTTGGATTATGGATTAATTTCCCAATTACTTTGTCTGAAAATAGTGAAAAACACAAAGACATTTAGTTTAGCGTCATGCTGGACAAAAAAGCTTTGAGAGGCTGGAGGCAGGCACACTTTAAGAGAAGAGAACTGCAACTCAACCTCATAGACTCGACAACATGTCTGAACACCTATTTGTTTATATTACTCTTCAAAAACGAAAGCAGCTGTACAATCATTATAATTATTAATAATGGAGCCGGTTAGACCAAAGTCTACTGCAGCTTTTCAAGCCTCTTCACAACAACAACCAGCTTGGCGTACGACAGCTTCTCTTAAAACATATCTTGATGGTACAGACCTGTCCTCTGAGATAACGGCTGCATTTGCTGCCTCAGGAAATGTATTCTTTTATTTTCCTCTTTTATGAATCATTGTCAAAGTCTTGTTTACATCCACTGTCTCTAAATGAGCCCGGCAGACACGCGACCTGTCCGGGTGAACCCTGTGTCAGCGCCCCCCCGACCGTGACTAGGATAATGCAATGGATTGACTCAAGGGATCAATAGTTTAACTGGGTGAAGATTAGAAGAAGATTGATTTTCAATCCAATAACAATCAGTTAAGCAACTTGCTCTGGAGGACTCTAGTTTCACGTGACTTGTGCGTTCGATAACTCCAGATAGAAGCAGCTATAATGTCCGTTGCCATATTTTGTTTTTTCCACACATGCTTTGTCAATAATGCTAAAAAACAACGTTGCAAATGTCCCGTTTTGCAGATGAACACATTAAAGTCGGCACTGGAAGGCGTGGAGAAGGAGAGGGACTACTACTTCAGCAAGCTGCGCGAGGTGGAGGTGCTGTGCCAGGATCAGGGTGAAGAAAGTGCCCTGTTTGTGGATCAGCTGATGGAGGTCCTCTACGCTTCAGACGAGCAGGTCAGAGACCCCCGACTGGATTCACGGACAGTTAGAGGCCGGTTTAATGTTCCGGACAGAGAGAAAGATGGTGCAGCAGCGATCACTAGTCGAACATGTGACTGCCATTTCCCCCTGGTTGTAAAATCATGTGGAACTTATTGTGCGCTTGAAAGAGATCCGCTCCTCAGAAGTCGATCTTTGTGCGTAATCACATGTGTTTGCCTCGCAGCTAGAGCTGCGATTGGGTTTAAAGAAAAAAGGAAACAAGCCTCACTCCATGAACCTGCCCGACCTGAGCCTGAACCAACGCAGCGGTTTTTGGATCGAGGCTAATGAAAGACCTGAATTTCCACATTTGTTATAAATAGATGCATATTACAAACTACTACACCCTTGAAGGAGCAGTGCGGAGAATTTATTGGCAGAGATTAAATATTATATTTATGCGGGGAGGGGTTAAGTTGGTTAGAATCGAACACACAGTTCCTTGAACTCAAATGCAGTTCTATATCTCATATATATATATATAATTTAGTTATTCTTCTACTTTTAGTGCATACTGCAGCTTACACAGTTCAAAGTGCTGCATGCAGTGTGCATGCAATTGGAACATACGACTACATCATAACATTGCACCTTGTACATTAGCGGCTTATAATCATACACCGTAGACGCAGCTACAGGGAGCACTTCAAGGTCAAGTGTCTTGCTCAAGGACACATCGACTAGGGATTGAACCACCAACCCCCTGATCGAAAGACGGACCAACTCGCCCCCAGTCGCCCTCCTATACCATGTGCTGTCACTGAGCTGCCCTCTCTCTTTCACTGCCCAGAGGATTGTGGGTCAGAACACCCAGAGGTTTGCTTTTGCTTGCTGGCCAGCAGAATGCAACCAGATGCCGTCGTGCATCCTGGTATTTTTGGCATTCCTCCTATGAATTGGGACATTGGGACATGCTAAATCATACTCTTGCATATTAAATAGCTCTGTATTATGGGTATTGGAATGCACGCCGAGTCTTCTCCGACATACGCCTTTTGTTCAGGACGGCCCAAAGGCTGTCGTACGTCGTCGCCGTGTGTATATTTATGCATTAAATGGAGGTTGTGTAGCATCTCTCCTCCCGATGAGAGGAGGGAGTCTGGGATGTGACGCTGACAGCAGGTTATTAATGATGGCACGAAGCTTTTCTGCTGAACTGGAAAGAAGAATAAAAAAAGGACCTGTGAACAGAAGACAGTCTCCCTTCACAGATCACCGTGGACATTTATCCTCATTAATTAATCTTAAATTGGGATTGAGTTATGGTTTTTAAATTAACGTCGGTGAGAAATTACAGCTGGGTCGGGTCATCAAAGCTCAACATGGAGAATACTCATATTCAGTAGCACTAGTATTAAGCTGTTTTTGTTTGTTTGTTTTGTTTGTTTTTAGGAGGGAGCAGAGCTGGCTGAGGGAGACGGACAGGAAGTGGACAAGCAAGCCCACCAGGAGGCGCCAAATCATCCGCAGCAGGAGGAGCAGGATGAATACTGACTGCCTTCATCCCTCACCGCAGTTACACCCTCCGTTTTAAATATGTGAGAACTGTTCAAGGATTGACATTTTTTTCTCTCATGTTTTTTATTTTTTTCCGTTCTCTCCGAGACTGAGCACATGAAGCGACCTCCTGAACAGAAGCGCCGTCACAGGTTTCTTTTCTTTTTTGTATCCCTCCTGCTCACTGGTCGATGTTTTTTGTGACTTTTGGTGAACTGCTGTGGAAGCTTAGTGGCGACGACCTCCACCAGCGGAACAAGCTCAGACCATCACAGAGGTTTCTAAAGGACTCCCACAGTAGACGTGATGAAACGCTGACGTTTAGACGGGTAACTGTTACCCGTCAGTGCAAAGTGTTAACTTCCCAGCTTCTTTCCTTTTTTTCATTTTGTTTTTTATTTTGCATATCGACAATAATAATCACAAGAACGCAATAAGCAAAGCCCGGAAAGGGCTCGTAGTAGCTCTTATTTAACCACCTTTCACATGTTGCACTGACATCTGACTCTGTATAGGACAATCTGTCCATAAACCCCTCACCATATTTATTATTATTAAGCCTGAGAAATAGTGCGAGATTCTGCATTGCGTCCTCATGAAGGAGGACAATACAGTCAATGAATTGTGAATAAAATGTAGTATAATGTCAAGTTCCGACTGTTGGACAACCGTCCTCACAAATTTTCACGATTTCAGATAATCAGTGTGCTCAACGACGCGTTATTCACACCATACAAGGCGGTTTTGGTAATTTAACCTGGTATGCCATAAACGTTATTGTGGACTAGATTTGTTACGATGCAGCATTTTACGTTTTAAACCTCAGCTGAAACTTGTGGTCTGTTCAGATTTCAGATGTTCTTTTGTTATTTTTTTAAACCACAGGTCTTAGGGAGAGTCGGTTCACTGAGTAATTGCCATGCTATATTCCAGTTAGTACATCGTATTCCCTTTCTTTATATTGCATTTACTAATATTGAACTGGGCAGTGCACCATAATGCTTTAGTTATATATTATTGTGTAAATGAAAAAGAATGTAAACATGTACTGTCAATAATTAAGGAATGGTAAATGTTTTTGTTTTTTTCATGTCCCACTCATTATGCATTCCCCCAAAAAATGTGTTGCATGTTTGCATTTTATTTGTGAATAACTTGACCTGCTTTTTACATATTTAATAAAAAGAAAAAAAAGTATGTTAAGTGAACTTTTTTTATGTTTTAACCTGCTATATGGAAGATGTTGAGATTCGGATGAATTTGCTGTAATAAAATTACGTTTCGAGTCCATGGGAGTGTTGTCGTGTCAGTAACAGCAGCAACTCGCCCCGGCCTTAATTATAAGAACTACATTAAGTTATAGACTATTTTCTGGTGGAAGAAGTATCCAGATATAAAGTTCTGGTGAAATATTCCATATATTTTGCATTAGTACTTGAATGTAAATTTACTTAAGGTCCCAAAAGTATGAGAAGTCAAAAGAATAAAAGAATTGGCAGAAACATACATGTGTTAGTCATTGATGAATTAATGTGAAAACTATACATCACATTAGACAGCTGGCACGGGTGGAGCTAATATCTACTACTTTATATACTGCTGGGTAACCTAATCACAACAATACCTCATTAATAATATAATGTATTAATAATCTTATCAGCAAAGTAAATAAGTAATTTAATTTGTCAGATCAATGTAGTGCAGTAAAAAAATACAGTATTTTCCTCAGACACAGACAGACGCAGACGGCCTCCGGGCCACGCTGGTGATTAAATGGAACACACCCCTCTCAGATTGAGCAACACGACTAAACTCTGTGTTCTGCTCGTGAGTTACCAACCGTCGGCAAACCTCTCCTTCAGAAAGACGCGGGTAATGCCATATCTGCGTGATTCGTGGACACACTTGTGACTTCAGTCGTGGCTTAAACTTTGTTTTATTTAGTCGCCATGTTTCCCAGAAAGGTAAGACAATCCCGCCGGCTAGTTAGTTTAAGCTAAATTGTAAGCTACATGCTAGTTAGCTTTGTCGACTTTATTCACATCGTGACGCGTTTCCACCGATTTATCTTTATATTGGCTTCATTACTACAATAGATGCGCCACTTTTTAAATGTAACGGTTATTTTTAGACTTAAACTGAAGCGCCATCATGATGATAATCAGAGTAAGCCAACCGGTGTTTCGGTTCAACAGGCGACCGTGTTAACTGCAGACTTTCAGCCGAAGGCGCCTGTTGTCGTGGTTACGACAGCTGTGGATCAACAACAGGCGGACATTCTGTTAACGCGGTCGCTTGTTAAACCGTAACACCGGTTCTTTATATTCGAGACGAATTATGTATTCATTGACGTGACTTCAACCTTTTAAACCTCCTTTTCTGTTCAACTTTATATCTGTTTTGTATTTTATGTTTGTAGCGTAGAAGATGCCACAAGGATGTGAAGTGTGCTTTCTTCCCGGAAGACGTCGGAGACGGTTTAAAAGGAGCGGGGAGACTTTCATCCGTGTCCTGCGCCAGGAGCTGGGAGACGTGCGGGGACAGTTTTCTGGACTCTCCGGCGATGAAGGTCGGCAACCACGTGATTGACAGCCACGTCATACTCACGTTGCCCGCTGCTCTTGTGCAGTCGTCCTCTGTTGCTCTGACGTCATCGTTGTTGATGGTGTGTGTTTTGTTGTTGCAGAATGTCAAGACATCGGGGAGGAAACTGTCTGACTTAAGAAAGTCTCCTGCTATAGGTAATCTGCTGTTAGTCTGGTTATAATATCTGGTACATTAAGGGCTGTGCAATATATTCATGATATTATCACATACATATATACAGTGGGATTTCTCAGTCGTATATGTATCTTTCATTTCATCTATCATTTAAAAAAAAATTAAGATAATCAGAATCAGAAAAATGTAGTAGCTACGTGTGTTGGACACACGAAGAATTTGACTTGACGCACCAGCCGCCAAGTCAAATTCTTCGTGTAGATAATAATTTTTTCTGATTCTGATTATCTTATTTATATATTTTTTCTAAACCAAAATATGTGCGCCCATTAGATTAGATATTCCTTTCTTAGTCCCACTGTGGGGAAATTGTAGTACATTAGTAGTAAAAGATTAAAATAAAATAAAAAATACAATAACAATATTAAATATACAGAGGAATACAATATATATATATATATATATATATACAAGGTAGTGATTAAAGTGTATTGTCAGCAGGTTAAAGTGTCCAGGATAAAGTGTTGAGTGTGTTCAAGTGTTTTAGTCTTCATCCCACAGTTTATAACAAATTGTCAAGTGAAAGTTGCTATTGTTTGGTCAGATTTGTAATCTTTAATCTACTTATTTGTCTATCAGATCGTTCGTGATTTTTAATTCTAACATTTTCCTTTTTTATATTTTTCTTTAAGTTCTTTCCTCCTATTTTGTGAAATGAATATCATCCTTTTTGTTGAAAAATATGCTTCTAAGTAAGGGATCAAGTTTAATTTCAAACAATACCCGCCCCTATTCTTAATGTAGACGGTGGAGGGGGCAGAGTAAGACACACAGGAATATGAATATGTTTTAATCGTTAACATTTAAAAACCGTTTCCTCACAGTGGTGTGAAGTTATCCTCTCATGTCCTCTTGTGTTTGCTCAGTGCAGACCGGTGCTGTTCACGAGGACCCAGTGCACATCGCGTGGAGCTCCAGTGACGGCGAGCGGTCCGATGATGAAACCCAGGAGCAGCAACCGCCTCCTCCAAGACCTCGGAGACCTGCAGCTCCCATTGAGTCTTACACCAGAGCGCTGCGCATGCTGCGCACTGAAACGGGTACATCAAGTCCATTTGTGACTTACTGGGACACGTGAGGCTGTTTGGAACTGGACAGTTCATCTTTATGAGCCGACATTTGTTTTTATATCACGATACTTGATGTGTAGTGTGACAACAGACACACATATTTTTAAAGGAATAATTCAACATTTTAGAAGAAACACTTATTCAGTTTCTTGCCACGTTTCAGTTTCTTCGTCTGATAGTGGTGACAATCTTCTAATATTTGTCTGCAAGAAAGGGATTAGATCGGATATATACTTTATTAATCCTCAGGGGGAAATTTGTTTGTAGCAGCAGCAAGCATGTTTACAATATAATACAATATAATGGCAGGGCAGGATATATTAAAATAATATAGGAAATTAAAAAATATACGTGAATTTCTTAAAATGTTGAATTATTCATTTTTTTAAAGGGTGACTTTAAAGGGTGTTTTTGTGTCTAAGTTATTAAGGAGATAACAAAAAAACATAACAAAAAATACAAATAATTCCGAACCTTTTAATGGTAAAAACAAACAAATTAAGCCTGAGGCCCCGAAGGATTAAATTGTGTCTCCCTCAATACCAAACCAAGTAAAACAATTATGGTATTTAGTCACTTTAATACAAAAATATAAGTAAATATAGTTTGGGTTTTACTCTTTACGTTGTTCACTGCTGTGAGATATTGAACGTTGGAGAAAAAGCTACTAAGTAGAACTTAAGGTATGATTATAGATTTCATTCATTGGTTTATTTTTATTTTTTTAGAGGACCTTCCTGTTATTGACACGGACAGTGATCTGGATGAATCCGAGGAAGACGTTGAAAAGGACAGCGGGCAACAAATCTCTGACTGTGAGTCCTCTGATGAAAAACAAGAAGATTTGCCTCTCCAACCGACAGATGTGAGTGAACCGTCCTTGTCTCCTGGTTGATGAGTCTTAGTGAACACTAGATGGCGCCACGCCACCACCTAAACCCTACATACCTTTGTTTGAGTCCAGTCTGTTTCTAATTAAAAGTGTGAAGTTGACTGCCAGTGCATGCCGTTATCTTAGAAGAGGTGCCATAAATGTCAGTACTTTTCCTAAAGCAGATGATATTCAGATGATATTCTTCTCACTGAGTGTTTTAAACCTGAGGAGTTTTACCTTCAGTTTTGGCTTGCACCTCTCCCTGTCTGTATAATTGAATTGTTATTAAGTTTTTACTCATTTGTAGTTATTATCTGATCGTACGTGTAGCCGGGGTACCACTAGGTGGAGTGTTGCAGCCTCTGCCTCGTGTCCTGAAAGAGCCTGTTGGGATCGACCAGCAGAGCAAAAAAAAAACTCTTTTTTTTTAGGTCAGAATCCAAACTGTCAAAGTTCACAAGCTGAGGCAGCAATAAATCCTCCGACTGAGTGTGGAGGGAGAAGCTGCCTCGTATCCTCAAGCAACTGCTAAAGCGGATAGGAATGCATGTTTCTTGAGCGAAGACAAGAGATGCTTTTTATCCTCTGATGTGTGAAGAATGTAACTCTTTCAATCGTGTTATTGATGGAAACCAAAACTGCGGGGACTTTTATTAATCAATAGACTGGAAATTAATTAACTTTTATTGACGAGTCTTTTTATTTTCTCCAGATATTTGATTGTCCCGGTGTAACTTGGGATTTACTGCCTTTTGTGTTGCATTTAATACATTTTTTGACTTATTAAGACAAAACGAGTCATTCAATGATGTCAACTTGTGCTCTGGCCATTTTTCACTGCTAGCTAAATCCGAATAGAAAAAAATGAAACGGCCGAATACCGTGTAAAGAAAGCCGTCCTGAAAACGGCGTGTAATGTGACGCACACGCTGTTTCTTTCGACGCATATCTTTGTGTTATCAGAGCAGTCGATCGCCCTCCCCCGTACGCTGTGGAGACTTTGACTGCTCCTTCTCAGGAGTCATTCAGGATCAGTGTTTGTTAAAGGCAGGGCAGAAGGTACAAGGAGCGGTGGAGGTGTTGTGCTCGGGTTCAACGCCACACACACACACACACAGAGTGTCATGGTACAACATGTAGTTGATCCACTGGATGTGGCCACACTGCAGCGCTTTTGTCCGTAGAGATTTTTGGGAAAATGTCCTCGAACGTGACGCCGATGATCGAAGCCGTTTAATCAGCGCGGCGTCGGCCAATAACGTGCCCACTAATAAACCAAACGAAGGCGTAGTTAAGTCACAAGTGTCCTGTGATGAATCTCTTGTGAGTTTCTGCAGGCTGCGTGTGGAGAGGAAGCAGATTAACATCCCCCCCACAGACCCAGCTACTTCCTCTTGTCACAGTTTAATGCGCTGCTATCGGCTCTCGGGTCAAACGAGACTCGCGATCACCTCACCGGAGGCTTGTGGTCAGAGGCCTCCGAGGGAGTCAGGGGGGGGTCTTCGAACACGGTTGGACTGAAACGTTGGTTTTTTTGGATGTTTTTTTGTGACTGCGTGCTCAGTAACAGGAATAACATTTGGGTATCTCGTTTGTTTTTTAAGTTCTTCAACATTTCCCATGGTATCGGTACCACTGCACAAAGCGCGGTGCACACTTTAAACCCAAAACAAATGGACTTCCTCACGCCTTCCCCCCCCCCCCCCCCGTTCATTCAGAGGTTTTCTTAGATTTGCTATTTACGATGCTTTAAATATTTAAGATTTAACAAAAAATGTATAATAAAATAAATAAAGTTTGACCTCCTGTCAGCGAGTTTCAAAAATAGTCGCCAGCATTTTGTTTAGTAAAATTCCAGGTAAAAAAAAAAAAAGGTATATTTATTTAATTACCGCGGCAAAACAGCCAAAACTGTTTTGTTTTTTTTGCTTCCCAGAAAGTTTGCTTACACGCTGCCAATTTGATACAAAACCGGATCTAGCAGGATACAGAAGAGGCCGTCCCAGTCCAAGTCCAAGTTTCTAGCTCCGGATAAATGTACGGCTGACTCACTCCACGTATGCCTGCCAGATTTCTCTGTTATTGTACTCGCGCTGAAAGTGGATAGGCGGAAGCTGTGAGGGCGTTTTTTTTTGTTGTGCATCTCAAGGCCGACGAGGAACGGCCACTTCCCAGATGAAGCGTGTCCGCGCCAGCCGCTCTCGGGGTCACCGACCTCGACCGCAAACCGGGGCCCCGACGCTCGATCCACAGAGCGGGACCGTAAACATAGTTTTTACTACTGTTTGTTCAGGAAAACATGCAGGTCTTAAGCCGCGCCGAGCTGTGTACTTACAATGCTTTCAGTGCCGGGTGAAAACATTTTTGAGCCCGGGCCAGGGACATCGTGTTCCCTCCCCTCTGTAGCTGGTTAGAGTGTGACGTTTGCTGGCGCGGCGCCCAGCAGGGTCAAGTTGATTCAAATAGGACGAGCGCGTTGGCTGGCGGAGGCCTGGTATGCTGGTCTTGTCTGCACATGACAGGGACTCTGGTTTCTCGTGAAGTTTTCCATGAGAACCGCTTCCCTCAGGTGGAGTGAGCAGCAACACACAAAAAAAAAAAGCTTCAAGCCCAATCTTGTGAGTGTATCAGCCTGACAGTGTATCATTGTACCATATCCACCCACTGTGTGATTGACTTTACTGATTTGATTTCATCTTTAATGACTCATTATTATGAATATCTATTATCCCCCTGATGCGCAGTGTTACTTTATCTGCAATTTAATACCGGCAAACTTTCAAATTAAATCAAGCGTGACCCGATTTTCAAAATTGAATTTTTGCTAAATTAGGTGAATATAATCAAATCATTCCTGCTTCATTCCCCTAGTCGACGGAGCTCGAGATCTCCGGCTACGCGTCCTCCGGCGAGAACGCCGACGTCGCCGTGACTTCGAGCCGGCCGGGCTCTCCTCTGCGAAGCGGCGAGGGCAGCAAGAGGTCAGTGAGCGACTGGGTCAGGTCTGCTCAGGCGATGCTCCAGACTCCTCAGAAACCGCCGTCCACGAGGCCGTCCAAGACGCCGGAGGACTCGGCCAAAAAGAAAAGGAAATTTCAAAGGTTTGACTCGTTTGTTCTTTGTTGTGAAAAAATCCACATTAGGGACGCACCGATTCAGCCCAGAGCCCGATATCTAAACCAATCTGATACGTGTCTCCTCCCTATTTAATCTGGTGTGTCAGCAGCTCGCTATGAATAAAGAAATTATCGTATGAATACATAATCTTTTTACGACATGTGTCGTGTATAACTGATGGCTGCTTAGTAAGGTCAGGTGTGTGTGTGTGTGTGTGTGTGTGTGTGTGTGTGTGTGTGTGTGTGTGTGTGTGTGTGTGTGTGTGTGTGTGTGTGTGTGTGTGTGTGTGTGTGTGTGTGTGTGTGTGTGTGTGTGTGTGTGTGTGTGTGTGTGTGTGTGTGTGTGTGTGTGGAGACGTGCCGCTCGCTGCCAGGCATCAATGTTTCCACGGGAACGGGTGATGAAAGGGACACCTGGTGTCAGGATGCGGGTGCTAAATGTCACCGCCATCTCCAAGCCCACCAAATCTGACAGATGGCGATCCGTCGTCTCGACAGCTTGCGTTTTGCATCAGAAAATCAATTTCCTTGAGATAAGCGATTCTGCACGTGCGTTTGTTCCAACGCCACGTGAGTTTACCGAGTAACGTCAGCGATTGTTTTTGGTTTTTTTGCAGCGGAGGTCTGGCCGAGAGGCTGAATCGACTCCAGTGCAGACAGAGATCAGCCGTCGGCTTCTGGAGGCACCAGTCCATCTCTGACACAACAACAACAACAACAACAACAGGTGATTAACACAAACCCGGGGCCCCTTCCTCGTACGTGGTTCAACTAAGTCGATCAAACGTCTTATTCTCCAGCTTAAATGAACCCGCTGATTGAAGTCGGGCTATCTGTGTTTCTCAAAGGCTGATCCGCCCTCAAACTATCTGGTTAACTGGAACCAGACTTCAGTGATCGGGATAGTCGCGCGCGGCCGTCCGACTTCAAAACGGGGGGGAAGCGTTGATTGCCAAAAAAACGTGATTTTCTAACCGCACATTAACAAATAGAACTCAAAGGTAGAGCCAATTTCGTCTCCGCTGGCGAGCAGGAGACATGAGGAATACGAGCGTGTGAGCAATCCAAGACCGTAATCACAGAACGCCGCCGACGCCGCGAGGGCGAGACGAGACGCGTGGCGACATATCGTACGAGTTAAATGCGTACGGACTCATTTCAAGTGCTTCATCGCCCCAATCAATCCTATTCTATTTCTTTAAATGCTGCTTGAGTCGGACTAATGGCGGGCGTCATCCAATGGGGTCTGAAAATAATTAGGTTGCCAGGTACGAGGAGCCCAGGTGCGTTCGCCACAGTTGCACCCAGGATGCTGCACACATGCATTTAACTATGAACTTTGATCTGTGAGTGGGATGAAGACCTCCTCTCAGCCAGCGTGATTCTTGTCTGTGAGTGTGTGTGTGTGTGTGTGTGTGATCAGAAGGAGAAGCTGATCGCTGTGAACACAGTTATGTAGGTGACAGGAAACTGCTCGCCTAGTTATTTTCTTTCCTCCTTTTTGCGGTTCACCAAACCACTTGTGTTCTCTCGTGTCTCCTTTATGATGGGACACAAGACGGGGCTTAACGGTGACAGTTGATTGTGGAAAGCAACAAACGCCCACATGATGCAACTTTGCGGCGAGGCGATGCTTTAATTGGCGTAACGAGTCAACCGGAGGGTGAAAGTGTCGATGTTTATATAGGTGTTTCGGCCCGGACACTTTACTTTTATTTTTTTTTAAAGGTTTGAAAACTCTCACTGCAGAGCAAAACACCTTCTCGGGAGAGTTGAGTGCTCTCGGTGTCGCTGCGTGGTAAACTCTGAACAACAGCAGTTACCAGATCGCCCTGCTGTTACATGACACCTGCTTATTTTTTTGTGTTGCTCAAATTTCCGCACGCGCGAGTGGCCCCGCCCACAACCAGGCGGATCGTCACGGGCCGAGCGGAGGACTCGAGGACCGTCTGGCTTTTGGCCGGCCGCCTGCGGTTTATTCTGCTGATTTTGTAATCGGGGACAGGGTTGCTAGGTCTGTGTGACAAAACCAGCCCAATATCAGAACTCAAAATATGCCCGTGCCAAACCATATACACTGCTTTTAAAGTCCATGTCCATGTGTGTACGTGCTGATCTGGAGTCAGTTTGGTAGGATTTGGGTATAAATAAATTATTTCATTTAAAATATGGATTTTTATTTAAAGATATTCATGTAATTTGCATGCAAAATAGGTCTACCCGAACCAGCGGACAACATATTCAACCCGCGGCAACACTTCAAAAGTAGCCCAATTCCGCGGGAAAACCGCGGACCTGGCAACACTGATCGGGGACCTTAAAAAACGCACAGGGAGCGCAAATGAAGCGCTTCGATTTCACGTTTGGACGAATGCGTGTTGAATCGCTCTAGCGAATCGCGATCCCTTTTTGATATGATTTATTTTCTTTACTGTATTAACCCCCCCCCCCCCCCCCCTGGGGCCCGTTAACACGTGCAGACTGTGGGCTGCGTTGCTCAGGGGGTCTTCTTCACGCTGCAATTCGATGCAATCAAATTGACACGCGGAATGGACAGGCAGCCAAGCCGCTCTCTTATCGCTGTTTGATTTACGGCCCCGGGGCATTGCCTCAATTTTCTTTCCTTAATTATATCCGTCGACCGTATCGCTCGGGCCAAAAAAAGCAAAGTCGGCTCCGTCGTGAAATTCCGAACATTTGCGCGCCGGCCCGGCGGGACTCGCCGTGTTCCTCGTCGAGCTCGCGGCCCTCCAGCAGCTTTTAGTTATTCAGTGCAAATTGTTCTGATGGTAAAAGGGAATTACTCTCACGGCGCATTAATGAGTCCCACAGAGAGTCCTCCGTGAGAGCCCGTGTGCTCTCTCTGCATGTGCGCACACTCGACATCTGTGTTGTTGTTGATCTGCTCTCCAGTGGACAGGCCTGGCGTGCTGGTGCTGGAGGTGCTGGAGGTTCAGGAGGAGTGCAGCGTGCAACTGGCGCTCTGCGAGCTCCACCGGCCTCCCGGAGAGGCCCGCCAGCACGGAACCCCTCCCCCCTCCGAGCGGAGCGCTCACGTGCTGGTGCTGTTCAACCGGGAGACCGCCGCCCAGCTGATCCCCGCGCCCAGAGACGTGGTCCACGTATACCCGCCGTGGTGAGAGGACGCAGTGACGCTCGAGCGCGGTTTCGCTTTTTCGTCGCTTTACTCCGGGTGTTTGACCCTCACTGTGCAGGATGTGTGTGTGTGTGTGTGTGTGTGCAGAGGTTCGACTGTTTCTAAACATTCATGTGCGGAAGGGAAGTTTCTCCGCGCTCGCCTTGAATGTGAGTTCAACACGTGAGCGTTTGAGGTTCTGTGACGTCAGAACGAGTTTGGAGCCAACGCTGTCCTACAAAAGTGTAACGAGGAAACTTGAAGCCTCTCTCGGACGTGCATTGAGACCGGACTGTTCCGTCTTTAAACTTTTAATGTAATATTTACGCAGTTGTTAATTGACACGTTGTGGGGGGGGGGGGGGGACTTAAAATGTGTCTTTTTTTAAGTGGGTATTTAAATGAAAATCCCTTTTTTCTGCAGTTAGATTTGACTATGTGCTGCTGCTGGGCATTATGAGCGTCTGACAGTGACGGACGTTAAGCACCAGCTGCAGGAGACTTTGACTGGGAGGTGAAGTAATAAGGACCATTTGTCACCTGAGGGGGTTCTTCTGCTTTTGAAGATGAATGGCGGCTTGTTAAAGGATTTAGTGTCACACAGTAACGAGTTTCTTTTGAACCAATGACTGGAAACAAAAATGTCTTGGTAATTAATCAATTCTCAAAGCGGCTTGTTGATCTTTGTTAAAGGTTTTAAGAATATATAAACGCACGTTGCAAATGCATGGTCTCGAATGGAGCCGAGAAAGGGAAACAAATATAAAATATGCTCCTGATCAGTGTCGCTTTTTCTCGCACTTCTCCTGTTTTTGATTTTCATCGTCCTCCTTCTGCGAGGCGATCACAGGAAAACTCCACAAAAAAAGACCCGGTTACACAACCCGAGCCTGACTCACACAACGGGCAGCGCAAAGGGTGACGGGCTCTCGTGAGATAACGCTGAGGAGGCATTCCTGACGTCAGAATAAAAAACCTGAACACATGAAACATCGGAGAGAAACGAAAATGAAAACCCCCCATGAACATGAATTCTGTAGGAATGATGAGTGTTTTGGGGGTTTAAGTATGAACGTGTGTGTGTGTGTGTGTGTGTGTGTGTGTGTGTGTGTGTGTGTGTGTGTGTGTGTGTGTGTGTGTGTGTGTGTGTGTGTGTGTGTGTGTGTGTGTGTGTGTGTGTGTGTGTGTGTGTGTGTGTGTGTGTGTGTGAGAGATGCAGTTTGAAGCGAGGCAGCAGTTGACTCCAGCTGTTGGGAGTTTAGGTTTAGTGGACTCTGGAATATCCAGGCGCAGGGGCCTCCTCGGAGCGCTGACGTCACGAACGGCTCCAGGGAATGCTTCGCATTCCTCTTCCTGGCAGTAGTTAGGTCATTTCCAAGCAAGCAGGGGAGAAAAGAAAAAAGAACACAGTGGGATTATTTTCTGGAGCCGAGTGGAGGGAGCCAACGGAGCGAGATCGAAAACACATGGCGGTTTGAGAGTACCTCTGGCTTTAGCACCTCTCCTTCCCTGTTGTACTCCATCCCTCAAATCACAAGGAGTAGAGCCCCCCACTCTTTCAAAGAATCATTTCTCCTCCGAACAAGTGTCATCGACTCCTCCTTTTTAGTTTCTAAATGACTCGTTTCACATTTTAAATCGATCGATATTCTGCTCTCTGAATCACAACCAAGAAAAGGTGACAACGGGCTTCGTATTCTCCGTAGAGACGCGCACATGTCCAACTTCTAAAGTGACATGAAGTGGAAAACCCCGGAATTCAGAGCATCGAAGGGTCCAGTAGAATTCCTCCGGTGTGTTTCCGGTGTGCTTCCGGCGTGACGCTCACCAGGAGGCGAACCTCCTCCGCAGTTCCTTTACAGCGAGGAGTTTTTTTTCTTTCTTGCTCCTCCCACCTCCCACGCTTCGCCGTGAGTGGGCCGCGCGGCCCGAGCGGAAATACCTGCAGGGATTATTCACCTCGCGGGCCGTGACGCCAGCAGCCGGGGCCGCTCCTTAACGCGGCTACCTGTCTGGTGACAGCTGCCCACTCACCTGTCTCACGATGCACTTCCTGTGTACCTGAGAACAGCGAGTTCCCGCTCGACTGACATCCCTCGCTGACTAACTGATCTCTGATCAGATGTCGGACCGGCGGCCGCATCGTAAAGAGAAACGCCGAGTCATCGAAAATGAATACACAACGTATTTGATTTAACGGGATGGCAAAATAAGGAAATGGCTGAAACTCCAGATTAGACGGTTACAGAAGGGATAATGTCATCTTTAATGAATAATACTGACATTATATATTCATCATTATGATTGACTCATCAACATGGAGACTAATTTAATGTTATTGCTGTTTTAATTGGCGCTAATTATCCTGCTGGGTGATTTGATGTGTAACATCGCATCGTGTTATGAACGGATCGTACGTTTTTAAATTAAAAGATGAGAAGAAGATTTTTTTTAAAGTGTAACCAGCTCACTTAATGAATGACTCAGTTCATTGACGGGGTGTGTGTGTGTGTGTGTGGAGGGGGGGGAGAGATAAAGACAGTGCCATAAACAAGTAGTAAAGATGCAGTCGAGGACATTAACGACCTCGGAGAAGCTAGTATTGTAATTCTAACGTGTTATTACTCTGCTATAACTGCATTGCAGATAGAGATGTCAACTCGGTGTATATGACTGCTACATCCGAAACAAATTTTGTTTTTAATTTCTCCCGTCGAACCAGGCGAGCCGTGACACGCCGGTCGGTTCCAGGCACTCGGTGATCTCGTCTCTGAGTCAGTGATAAGCCATCATCCCACCATTATCCGTGTCACTTGTTGAAGGAATTAAGTCGTAACTCAAAACTCACCATCGTAATTATCTATTGTTGAGGTTGTTTGATTCTCAGGCTCGGCTCCACTCAGGTGTGTGTGTGTGTGTGTGTGTGTGTGTGTGTGTCATGCACCTCGTGGAGTGGAAACACTTGACCGGAGCTGTTTCTCAGAACTCCGACGAGTGAAATCTAAGATGACAAACGGGTGAACTTCAACACAAGAGCACTGCAGGTCACGTTGTTGCCTTTTTTGTTTCTGACTTTCGTTAAAGTTTGTTTTTTTCTCCATCCGTGATGTCACAGTTGGAAAGTGTTTTAGTTGAGCCGTGCGGCGCCGCCGGGTGTGGCCTTTATTTAAGAGCCTCAAAAAATTCTTTTTTCTTCTTACCCCCAGTAAAAG